>NC_056461.1:44582147-44702147 GCF_018296145.1 Oncorhynchus tshawytscha
TAACATTGAGGGTGAGGAGGGGGAGGATGGGAGTCGACACTGAGGGGAGGAGGAGGATGAGGATGAGTGAGGGAGCTAACACTGAGGGTGGAGGAGGGGAACGAGGATGGAAGGAGGGGGAGTCGCACAATCGAGGGGGAGGAGAAAAGGGAGGATGGGGAGCTCCACACTGAGGACGGAGGATGGGGAGCCGATCTGAGGGAGGATGGAGCTGATTAGGATGGGAGTTGACACTGACGGAAGGATGGAGCTGGACAGGATTGAGGGTGAGGAGGGGAGGATCGGAGTCGAGGACTGAGGGTGAGGGAGGATGATAGCTCACATACTGAGGAGGAGGGATGGAGGATGGGAGGGGAGGATGGGGAGCTCCATTGGAGGAAGGATGGGAGCTGACACTGAGGGTGAGGAGGGGGAGGATGGGGACAGAGGGAGGAGGATGGGAGCTGACACTGAGGGAGAGGATGGGAGACCGAGGGGGAGGATGGGAGTTGACACTGAGGGTGAGGAGGAGGATGGGAGTGGACACTGAGGGGAGGATGGGGAGGATGGGAGGGAGGACACTGAGGGAGGATGGGAGATCCACACTGAGGGGGAGGATGGGAGCTCGACACTGAGGGCGAGGAGGGGGAGGATAGGAGTCCACACTGAGGGCGAGGAGGGGGAGGATGGGAGTCGACACTGAGGGGGAGGAGGGGGAGGATGGAGTGACACTGAGGGGGGAGGATGGGGGTCAACACTGAGGGGGAGGAGGGGGAGAATGGGAGGATGGGAGACTACACTGAGGGTGAGGAGGTGAGGATGGGAGACGACACTGAGGGGGAGGATGGGGACACTGATGGGGAGGATGGGGAGTCGACACTGAGGGTGAGGAGGGGGACTGATAGAAGGATGGGAGTCGATACTGGGGGTGAGGAGGGGGAGGATCTGAGCGACACTGAGCGTGAGGAGGGGAAGGATGGGAGGATTGGAGCTCCATGAGGGGTGAGGAGGGGGAGGATGGGAGCTCCACACTGAGGGTGAGGAGGGGGAGCCCATAGGAGGGAGGGGGGAGACGGGAGAATGGGAGATGACACAGGAGGATGGGGAGAATGAGGATGGGAGATGACACTGAGGGTGGGGGGAGGGGAGGATGGGAGCTCCACACTGAGGGGGAGGATGGGAGCTCCACACTGAGGGTGAGGATGGGGGAGGATGGAAGGATGGGAGTCAACACTGAGGAGGGAGGAGGGGGAGGATGATGGGAGCTGACACTGAGGAGGGAGGATGGGGACTGAAACTGAGGGTGAGGATGGGGAGGATGGGAGTCGATACTGAGGGTGAGGAGGGAGGATGGGAGTTGACACTGAGGGGGAGGGAGGGGGAGGATGGGAGCCGGACACTGAGGGGGGAGGATGGGAGCTGAGGGGGAGGAGGGGAGAGGATGGGAGGATGGGGACTGAGGGGAGGATGGGGAGTTGATACTGAGGGGGAGGAGGGAGGATGGGAGCTGGACACTGAGGGGAGGAGGGGAGGATGGGAGCTGACACTGAGGGTGAGGGAGGGGAGGATGGGAGTCCACAGGAGGGGGAGGGGAGGGATGGGAGCTGACACTGAGGGGGGAGGATGGGAGACGGGGGTGAGGATGGGGAGGATGGGAGTCGACACTGAGGGGTGAGGAGGGGGAGGATGGAGCCCATTACTGAGGGGGAGGAGGGGGAGGATGGGAGGATGGGAGTCAACACTGAGGAGGGGGGAGGGGGGATGGGAGTTGACACTGAGGGGAGGATGGGGGAGACCACACTGAGGGTGAGGATGGGGAGGATGGGAGTCGATGACGACTGAGGGTGAGGAGGGGGGAGGATGGGAGCCCATTACTGAGGGTGAGGAGGGGAGAATGAGGATGGGGCCCACACTGAGGGGGAGGATGGGAGTTGATACTGAGGGGGAGGATGGGGACACTGAGGGGGAGGATGGGAGTCGACACTGAGGGTGAGGATGGGGAGGATGGGAGTCACACTGAGGGTGAGGAGGGGGAGGATGGGGGACACTGAGGGGGGGAGGAGGGGAGCTCCAGGACTGAGGGATGAGGAGGGGAGGATGGGGGAGGGGAGGATGGGGAGTGACACTGAGGAGGGGGAGGGGGAGAATGGGAGGATGAGGGGGAGGACGGGGAGGATGGAGACGATGATGACACGTGAGGGGGGGAGGGGGAGGATGGGAGTCGATTACTGAGGGTGAGGAGGGGGAGGATGGTAGTCGACACTGAGGGGAGGATGGGGAGAATGAGGGGGAGGATAGGGGAGGATGGAAGGATGGGGACTGACACTGAGGGGGAGTTGAGGAGGAGGAGGACGGGGAGGATACTAAGGGTGATGATGGGGGGAGGATGGGAGGATGGGGGTGACTGAGGGGGGGAGGATGGGGTCCATACTGAGGGTGAGGAGGGGGGAGGGAGCCCACACTGAGAGGATGGGAGGATGACACAGGGGAGGAGGGAGGATGGGAGTTGACACTGAGGGTGAGGAGGGGAGGATGGGAGGATGGGGATACTGAGGGTGAGGAGGGGAGGATGGGAGTCGACACTGAGTGTGAGGAGGAGGATGGGGCTGACACTGAGGAGGGAGGATGGGGACGATGGGAGGGAGACGGGGACTGGGAGGATGGATGGGAGACTGAGGGGGAGGATGGGGATGAGAGGGGGAGCAAGGGGATGAGGGGGGGAGGATGGGAGTCGACACTGAGGGTGAGGAGGGGGAGGATGGAGTTGACACTGAGGGTGAGGAGGGAGGATGGGGACACTGAGGGGGGAGGATGGGAGGGACACTGAGGGGGAGTAGGGGGAGGATGGGGAGCCGACACCGAGGGGGAGGATGGGAGTCGATACTGAGGGTGATGAGGGGGAGAATGGGAGTCGACACTGAGGGGGAGGAGGGGAGGATGAGGATGGAGGATGGGGAGCTGACACTGAGGGGGAGGAGGGGAGGATGAGGGAGCTGAGGGGGATGAGGGGAGGGATGGGAGCTCCATACTGAGGGTGATGAGGGGGAGGATGGAGGGGGACAGAGGGGGAGGTGGGGAGGATGGGGAGTCCACACAGAGGGGGAGGATGGTAGTCGACACTGAGGGGGAGGAGGGAGGATGGGAGTCGACACTGAGGGTGAGGATGGATGGGACACTGAGGGGGAGGATGGGAGTTGACACTGAGGGGAGGAGGGAGGATGGGAGGGACACTGGAGGGGCCCAGGAGGGGGAGGATGGGAGCTGACTGAGGGGGAGGATGGGAGCTCCACACTGAGGGGGAGGAGGGGAGGATGGACACTGAGGGTGAGGAGGGAGGATGGGGAGGGACACTGAGGGGAGGATGGAGCTCGGGACTGGGAGGATGGGAGGACTTAGGGGGGAGGATGGGGAGTCCACACTGGGAGGACGGGAGTCGACACTGAGGGGGAGGATGGGGAGGATGGAGGGGGACTGAGGGGGAGGATGGAGTCGACACTGAGGGGGAGGATGGAGGACTGAGGGGACACTGGGGGAGGATGGGAGGAGGAGCTGACACTGAGGGGAGGAGGGGAGGAGGGGAGCTCGACACTGAGGGGAGGATGGGAGATCGACACTGAGGGTGAGGAGGGGAGGATGGGAGCTCAACACTGAGGGTGGGGAGGATGGGAGTTGACACTGAGGGGGGAGGAGGGGGAGGATGGGAGTCGACACTGAGGGGGAGGAGGGGGAGGATGGGAGGATGACACTGAGGGGGGGGAGGGATGGGGACACTGAGGGGGGAGGATGGGGAGCTGAGGACTGAGGGTGGGGAGGAGGGGAGGATGGGTCCACACTGAGGGGGGAGGAGGGGGGAGGATGGGAGTTGACACTGAGGGGAGGAGGGAGGATGGGAGGGTGAGGAGGGAGGATGGGGGACTCGAGGAGGGGAGGATGGAGGATGGAGCCGACACTGAGGGGAGGAGGGGGAGATGACACTCGAGGATGAGGACTGAGGGAGGATGGGAGTCGACACTGAGGGAGGAGGGGGAGGATGGGAGTCCACACTGAGGGGGAGGATGGGGAGTCGACACTGAGGGTGAGGATGGGAGGATGAGGAGGGACTGAGGAGGGGGAGGATGGGGCTGACACTGAGGGTGGGAGGATGGAGGACACAGGGGAGGATGGGAGCCGGACTGAGGGAGGAGAGGGGGAGGATGGGAGCCGACACTGAGGAGGATGGGAGACTGAGGGGGAGGATGGGAGTGACACTGAGGGTGGGGAGATGAGGGGAGGATGGGGACTGGGAGGGACACTGGGGGGGGGAGGATGGGAGCTGATTACTGAGGGTGAGGACAGAGGGGGAGGATGGGAGTCCACAGGGGGGAGGATGGGAGTCGAGACACTGAGGGTGAGAGGGGGAGGATGGGAGTCGACTGAGGGTGAGGAGGGGAGGATGGGAGCCCACACTGAGGGTGAGGGGGGGGATGGAGTGGACACTGAGGGGGAGGATGGGGAGTCGATGGAGGAGGGGAGGAGGGGAGGAGATGGGAGGATGGGAGACTGAGGGGGAGGATGGGGAGGAGGGGTGAGGAGGAGGACTGAGGAGGGAGGATGGAGTCGACACTGAGGGGAGGATGGGAGCTCCACACTGAGGGTGAGTACACTGAGGGGAGGATGGAGCTCCACACGGAGGAGGGAGCTCTGGGAGGGTGAGGAGGGGAGGATGGGAGTCGACACTGAGGGGGAGGATTTGGGAGGATGGGAGCCCATGGGGACTGAGGGGAGGATGGGGATGGGAGTGAGCACACTGGTGAGGGGGGGAGGATGGGGAGTGACACTGGGGGAGGAGGGAGGATGAGTCGGAGGAGGAGGGGACACTGAGGGGAGGATGGGAGCGACACTGAGGGGGAGGATGGGGAGGATGGGAGGATGGGGTCGACACTGAGGGTGAGGAGGGGGAGGATGGGAGTCGACACTGAGGGGAGGGAGGGGGAGCATGAGGATGGGGAGTGATGGGGAGTCGACTGAGGGTGAGGAGGGGGAGGATGGAGCCCACACTGAGGGGAGGATGGGAGTTGACACTGAGGGTGAGGAGGGGAGGATTTGAGGGGGACTGAGGGGAGGAGGGGGATGGGAGTTGACACTGAGGGGGGAGGAGGGGGAGGATGGGGAGTTGACACTGAGGGGGAGGATGGGAGTCCACACTGAGGGGGAGGAGGTGGAGGATGGGGGAGCTCCACACCGAGGGGGAGGATGGGCTGACACTGAGGGTGAGGAGGGGGAGGATGGGAGTCGACACTGAGGGGGAGAGGGGGAGGATGGTAGTCGACACTGAGGGGGAGGATGGGAGTCGACACTGAGGGTGAGGATGGAAGGATGGGAGTCGACACTGAGGAGGGGGAGGATGGGAGCTGACACTGAGGGGGAGGATGGGAGCCCACACAGGGGAGGATGGGAGCTCCACACTGAGGGTGAGGAGGGGGAGGATGGGAGCCCACACTGAGGGGGAGGATGGGAGCTGACACTGAGGGTGAGGAGGAGGGGAGGATTGGAGCTCGACACTGAGGAGGGGGGATGGGGAGGATGGGGAGGAGGGGGACTGAGGGGGAGGATGAGTAGGGGGAGGATGGGGAGCTCCACACAGGGGGAGGATGGGAGTCGATACTGAGGGTGATGAGGGGGGAATGAGCCTACAGAGGGCGAGGATGGGAGCCCACACTGAGGGTGAGGAGGGGGAGGATGGGAGGATGGGCACTGAGGGGGAGGATGGGAGTCGATACTGAGGGTGATGAGGGGGAGAATGGGAGCCGACAGAGGGTGAGGATGGGGACACCGAGGGTGAGGAGGGGACTGAGGATGGGAGATGACACTGGGGGGGAGGATGGAGTCGACACTGAGGGGAGGATGGGAGCCCACACTGAGGGTGAGGGGGGAGGATGGGGAGTCACACTGACGGGGAGGATGGGAGTCACTGAGGGCACTGAGGGGATGAGGGGAGAATGGGAGCCAACACTGAGGGGGAGGATTTGGGAGCCCACACTGAGGGTGGGAGGAGGAGGCTGGGAGGATGGGAGAGCCGACACTGAGGGTGAGGGGGGGAGGATGGGAGTCGACACGGGGGGGAGGAGGGAGCCACACTGGGGGAGGGGGGAGGGGACACTGAGGGGGGAGGATGGAGCCCACAGGGGGGAGGATGGGAGTGACACTGAGGGGGAGGATGGGAGGCCCACACTGAGTGTGAGGAGGGGGGAGGATGGGAGCTCGACACTGAGGGTGAGGAGGGGGAGGATGGAGCTCCATTACTGAGGGTGAGGAGGGGGAGGATGGGAGTTGACACTGAGGGGGGAGGATGGGAGTCGACACTGAGGGGGAGGAGGGGAGGATGGGGAGGATGGGAGCGACACTGAGGGGGGATGGGGAGCTGGGACGGGGAGGAGGGGGATGGGAGGGAGGACACTGAGGGGGAGGATGGAGTCGACACTGAGGGGAGGATGGGGACACTGAGGGGGAGGATGGGAGTTGACACTGAGTGGGAGGAGGGGGGATGGGAGCGACACTGAGGGTGAGGGGGGAGGATGGGAGCTCCACACAAGGGGGGAGGGGGGAGGATGGGAGTCGACACAGGGGAGGATGGGAGTCGATACTGAGGGGGATGAGGGGGGGAATGGGAGGGGGAGGATGGGAGTCGACACTGAGGGTGAGGAGGGGGAGGATGGGAGTCGACACTGAGGAGGGGGAGGATGGGAGTCGACACTGAGGGTGAGGAGGGGAGGATGGGAGTCGACACTGAGGAGGGAGGATGGGAGTCGACACTGAGGGTGAGGAGGGGGAGGATGGGAGTCGACACTGAGGGGGGAGGATGGGAGTCGACACTGAGGGGGGGAGGATGGGAGCTCCACACTGAGGGGAGGATGGTAGCTGGGAGGGGGGAGGATGGTAAGGACACTGAGGGGGGGGATGGGAGCCCACACTGAGGGGGGAGGATGGTAGGACACTGAGGGGAGGATGGGAGTCGACACTGAGGGTGAGGAGGGGGGGATGGGAGTCCCACACTGAGGGTGAGGAGGGGAGGATGGGAGTCCACACTGGGGGGGAGGATGGGAGTCGATACTGAGGGTGATGAGGGGAGAATGGGAGTCCACACTGAGGGTGAGGATGGGAGCTCGACACTGAGGGTGAGGAGGGGGAGGATGGGAGTCGACACTGAGGAGGGGGGAGGATGGTAGTCGACACTGAGGGTGAGGAGGGGAGGATGGGAGTCGACACTGAGGGGGGAGGATGGGAGTCGACACTGAGGGGGGAGGATGGGAGTCGACACTGAGGGGGAGGATGGTAGTTGACACTGAGGGGGAGGATGGGAGCCGACACTGAGTGTGAGGAGGGGGAGGATGGGAGTCGACACTGAGTGTGAGGGGGGAGGATGGAGTCGACACTGAGGGTGAGGAGGGGAAGGATGGGAGCCCACACTGAGGAGGGGAGGATGGGAGTCGACACAGGGTGAGGAGGAGGGGGAGGAGGATGGGAGTCGACACAGGGGGAGGATGGGAGTCGACACTGAGTGTGAGGAGGGGAGGATGGGAGTCCACACTGAGTGGGAGGGGGAGGATGGGAGTCGACACTGAGGGTGAGGAGGGGGAGGATGGGAGGATGGGAGTCGACACTGAGGGTGAGGAGGGGGAGGATGGGGAGTCGACACTGAGGGGGAGGAGGGGGGAGAATGGGAGGATGGTAGTCCACACAGGGGAGGAGGGAGTTGACACTGAGGGGTGAGGAGGGGGGAGGATGGGAGTCGACACTGAGGGGGAGGAAGGGGAGGATGGGAGTCGACACGGGGAGGAGGGGAGTTGACACAGAGGGTGAGGAGGGGGAGGATGGGAGTTGACACTGAGGGTGAGGAGGGGGAGGATGGGAGTCACAATGTTGAGTTAAATGGTACTATTACACTGGTCATATTCCACAGTCTTTCAGTAACCTCTTTACATACTGCACAGAGGAGTGAATTATTATTACTCACTATCTACAGGCTACTAAAAACCAGGCAGACATCTAGTGTCCTCTGGTTTTAAAGACCCTCTATCTTAGGGGTACAGGCTGTGAGATCTGGTTAGAACCTGTTCTCGTTTGTATTAATTTTCTAAGGAAGTGGAGCCAATTACTCGTTATCTTTTCTTAGCTTGCCTCCCCTGGAAAGGGGTTTAGCTCTTTGTGTAGAGGAAGTATATAAAAAACGGTATAATTTGTAAATGAACATATTCCTTATTCATGATGAATTCTGTCTGTTTCCTTGAACGGTTTCCCTCAACAACAACTGCTGGAGTGAATACCCAGCATTCCTTCCACTGCTGGAGTGAATACTTCCTTCCACTGGGAGTGAATACCCAGCATTCCTTCCACTGATGGAGTGAATACCCAGCATTCCTTCCACTGCTGGAGTGAATACCCAGCATTCCTTCCACTGCTGGAGTGAATACCAGCATTCCTTCCACTGCTGGGTGAATACCCAGCATTCCTTCCACTGCTGGAGTGAATACCCAGCATTCCTTCCACTGCTGGAGTGAATACCCAGCATTCCTTCCACTGCTGGAGTGAATACCCAGCATTCCTTCCACTGCTGGAGTGAATACCCAGCATTCCTTCCACTGCTGGAGTGAATACCCAGCATTCCTTCCACTGCTGGAGTGAATACCCAGCATTCCTTCCACTGCTGGGTGAATACCCAGCATTCCTTCCACTGCTGGAGTGAATTCCTTCCACTGCTGGGTCAGCATTCCTTCCACTGCTGGAGTGAATACCCAGCATTCCTTCCACTGCTGGAGTGAATACCCAGCATTCCTTCCACTGCCGGGAGGAATACCCAGCATTCCTTCCACTGCTGGAGTGAATACCCAGCATTCCTTCCACTGCTGGAGTGAATACCCAGCATTCCTTCCACTGCTGGGTGAAATACCCAGCATTCCTTCCACTGCTGGAGTGAATACCCAGCATTCCTTCCACTGCTGGAGTGAATACCCAGCATTCCTTCCACTGCTGGAGTGAATAACCAGCATTCCTTCCACTGCTGGAGTGAAATTCAATTTATTGGACATGATTTGGAAAGGCACACACCTGTCTATATAAGGTCCCACAGTTGGCAGTGCATGTCAGAGCAAAAACCAAGCCTTGATGTCGAAAGAAATTGTCCGTAGAGCTCTGAGACAGGATTGTGTTGATGCACATATCTGGGGAAGGGTACCAATACATTTCGGCAGCATTGAAGGTCCAAGAACACATTGTCCTCCATCATTCTTAAACGGAAGAAGTTTGGAACCACCAAGACTCTTCTTAGACTGAGCAATCGAGGGAGAAGGGCCTTGGTCAGGGAGGTAACCAAGAACCCAATGGTCACTCTGACAGAGCTCCAGAGTTCCTCTGTGGAGATGGGAAAACTTCCAGAAGGACAACCATCTCTGCAGCACTCCACCAATCATTGAAGCTTGCCTGGAGGGTTGTTAACACAGTGTCCAAAGAAGGGCCAGAGTATACAGAATGAAAAGAGAAGAGAGTCGGTCCGAGAATGAACCCTGTAGCAACCCCATAGAGACTGACTGAACTCTGTCAGTGAAGTAGTTGGTGAACCAGGCGAGGCAGTCATTTGAGAAACCAAGGCTGTTGAGTCTGCCGATAAGAATGTGGTGATTGACAGAGTCGAAAGCCTTGGCCAGGTCGATGAATACTGCTGCACAGTATTGTCTCTAATCGATGGTGGTTATGATGTCGTTTAGGACCTTGAGCGTGGCTGAGGTGCACCCATGACCAGCTCTGAAACCAGATTGCCTAACAGATGGGATTCGAAATGGTCGGTAGTCTGTTTGTTATCTTTGCTTTCGAAGACCTTAGAAAGGCAGGGCAGGATAGATATAGGTCTGTAGCAGTTTGGGTCAAGAGTGTCTCCCCCCGAAGAGTGGGATGGTCATGGCAGCTTTAAATCTTTGGGGATCTCAGACGATACGAAAGAGAGGTTGAACAGGCTAGTAATAGGGGTTGCAACAATTTCGGCAGATAATTTTAGAAAGAGAGGTCCAGATTGTCTAGCCCAGCTGATTTGTAGGGGTCCAGATTTTGCAGCTCTTTCAGAACACCAGCTATCTGGATTTGGGTGAAGGAGAAATGGTGGGGCTTTGGCGGTTTGCTGTGGAGGGTGCCGGGCAGTTGACCCGGGGTAGGGGTAGCCAGGTGGAACGCATGGCCAGCCGTAGAGAAATGCTTATTGAAATTCTCAATTATCGCAATGAATTAATACTGGAACACTGGTCATCTTAATACTGGAACACTGGTCACCTTAATACTGGAACACTGGTCACCTTAATACTGGAACACTGGTCACCTTAATACTGGAACACTGGTCACCTTAATACTGGAACACTGGTCACCTTAATACTGGAACACTGGTCACCTTAATACTGGTCACCTTAATACTGGTCACCTTAATACTGGTCATCTTAATACTGGAACACTGGTCACCTTAATACTGGAACACTGGTCACCTTAATACTGGAACACTGGTCACCTTAATACTGGTCACCTTAATACTGGAACACTGGTCACCTTAATACTGGAACACTGGTCACCTTAATACTGGAACACTGGTCACCTTAATACTGGAACACTGGTCACCTTAATACTGGAACACTGGTCACCTTAATACTGGTCACCTTAATACTGGAACACTGGTCACCTTAATACTGGAACACTGGTCACCTTAATACTGGAACACTGGTCACCTTAATACTGGTCACCTTAATACTGGTCACCTTAATACTGGAACACTGGTCACCTTCATACTGGAACACTGGTCACCTTAATACTGGAACACTGGTCATCTTAATACTGGTCACCTTAATACTGGAACACTGGTCACCTTAATACTGGAACACTGGTCACCTTAATGCTGGAACACTGGTCACCTTAATACTGGAACACTGGTCACCTTAATGCTGGAACACTGGTCATCTTAATGCTGGAACACTGGTCACCTTAATGCTGGAACACTGGTCACCTTCATACTGGAACACTGGTCACCTTAATGCTGGAACACTGGTCACCTTAATACTGGAACACTGGTCACCTTAATACTGGAACACTGGTCACCTTAATGCTGGAACACTGGTCACCTTAATACTGGAACACTGGTCACCTTAATACTGGAACACTGGTCACCTTAATACTGGAACACTGGTCACCTTAATACTGGAACACTGGTCACCTTAATACTGGAACACTGGTCACCTTAATACTGGAACACTGGTCACCTTAATACTGGAACACTGGTCACCTTAATACTGGAACACTGGTCACCTTAATACTGGTCACCTTAATACTGGAACACTGGTCACCTTAATACTGGAACACTGGTCAACTTAATACTGGAACACTGGTCAATTTAATACTGGAACACTGGTTATCTTAATGCTGGAACACTGGTCACTTCAATAATGCTTACATACTGCTTTACACATTTCATATGTCTATACAGTATTTATTCTACTGTATTTTAGTCAATGCTACCCCGACATGGCTCGTCTAATGTTTATACATTTCTTAATTCCATAATTTTATTTTGAAATTTGTGTGTATTGTTGTGAATTGTTAGATACTACTGCACTGTTGGAGCTAGGAACACAAGCATTTCACTACACCCGGCAATAACATCTGCTAAATGTGTGTATGTGACCAATACAATTTGATTTGATTTGAGCAGATATCTTCCTGCCTTCTGCCAAACCTGGTCCTCTGGGGATGTAGATAATGAAACATTATTTTTGGGATGGCAGATTCCCAGTTTGGAGCTGTGTTTACGCACCAATAATCTGTGTTCTCTTTTGGTGATGTCACCATTATGCATGCCCTTGGTCTGTTTATTACAGCCAAAAGTTGTTTTGTGGGGTTTGTAGTGAGTCTCTTGTAGAATGTCTGATCAATCAGTTGCCTGGGAACTTCGGTCTCATAGACAGTGTAGTCATGTACAGTAACATTGTCTCCCTTGTCTGCTGGGAGGATGAATATTCATATGTATTAATTAGTTTGTATTTTTGCACCGTACTGGCATCCATCTTGTTTTGCTTTCTTTATTCAATCCAAAATTAAATAAAAATTGCACAGCAGTCACTAACAAATATCACCATTTTAGAGAAGTAGCGTCCATACACTGAGACGACTTCACCTCAATGTATTTTCAATGGCAGTCGACACTCAGGGTGAGGAGGGGGAAAGGGATGGGGAGAGGGTGAGGACACAGAATTAAATAAACATTTCAATCCCAGTAATTTAATGCATCTCTGTGTCTGAGGAGGGGTGGAGGACAGGAAGACAATTGAAAATGTCTCGACCTGTTTCCCCCACTCTCCCTCTCGCACCCCCTTCCTTTCCCTCACCCCCTTTCTCCCCCCACCCTCCTCCCTCTCCCCGCCCCCCTCTCTCCCTCTCGCCCCCTCTCCTTCATCCCTTTACCTCATCTAGGGAGAGTGTGTTGGTGTGTAAGGAGGCGGAGCGTCAAAGGGTGTGTGTCTTCTCAGGGCTCTCTGCAGCCAATCAGCAGCTGCCTGGTGAAGAGGGAGGGGGAGGGCCTAACCACCAGCATGCTCCGAGCCATCCTGGAGGTACTGACCTCTAACCCCTGAAATATGGATTTTATTTGTACATTTCTTACCATAGACTTGGATAGACAGCTCACGTGCAACACAGCCTGTTGTAGTATGGACAGCGTCATTGAGGACCATCTCCATTTTGAAGTAGTTAGGTCAACAGGAGGGATCAGCCAAGGGAATTATTCCCCCTGAGAATTTTTTTTATTAACTGCAGGGAGCAGTAAATCACCAACCTTGTCTTTATACCTGTTCAGACAACATCCTGCAGGGGCAGTAAATCACCATCCTGGTCTTTATACCTGTTCAGACAACACCCTCCAGGGGGCAGTAAAATCACCAACCTTTATACCTGTTCAGACAACACCCTCCAGGGGGCAGTAAATCCCCAACCTTGTCTTTAAACCTGTTCAGACAACACCCTCCAGGGGGCAGTAAATCCCCAACCTTGTCTTTAAACCTGTTCAGACAACTCCCTACAGGGGGCAGTAAATCACCAACCTTGTCTTTAAACCTGTTCAGACAACATCCTCCAGGGGGCAGTAAATCCCCAACCTTTATACCTTTTCAGACAACACCCTCCAGGGGGCAGTATGCACCTTTTTAGTTTGTTTACTGACTCATAGAAGTAGAAGAAAATGGAGATGGTCCTCAGTGGCGCTATATACCTGTACCTGTACCTGTAGTCTATACCTGTACCTGTACCTGTTACCTACAGTACAAACCTGTACCTGTACCTGTTACCTACAGTACATACCTGTACCTGTTACCTACAGTACATACCTGTACCTGTCACCTACAGTCTATACCTGTACCTGTCACCTACAGTCTATACCTGTACCTGTCACCTACAGTCTATACCTGTACCTGTCACCTACAGTCTATACCTGTACCTGTCACCTACAGTATGTACCTGTCACCAACAGTATATACCTGTACCTGTCACCAACAGTATGTACCTGTCACCTACAGTATGTACCTGTCACCTACAGTATGTACCTGTCACCTACAGTATGTACCTGTCACCTACAGTATGTACCTGTCACCTACAGTCTATACCTGTCACCTACAGTCTATACCTGTACCTGTCACCTACAGTATGTACCTGTCACCTAGAGTCTGTACCTGTCACCTACAGTCTATACCTGTACCTGTCACCTACAGTCTATACCTGTACCTGTCACCTACAGTCTATACCTGTACCTGTCACCTACAGTCTATACCTGTACCTGTCACCTACAGTACATACCTGTACCTGTCACCTACAGTCTATACCTGTACCTGTCACCTACAGTCTATACCTGTACCTGTCACCTACAGTACATACCTGTACCTGTCACCTACAGTCTATACCTGTCACCTACAGTCTATACCTGTACCTGTCACCTACAGTCTATACCTGTACCTGTCACCTACAGTCTATACCTGTACCTGTCACCTAGAGTCTATACCTGTACCTGTCACCTACAGTCTATACCTGTACCTGTCACCTACAGTCTATACCTGTACCTGTCACCTACAGTATATACCTGTACCTGTCACCTACAGTACATACCTGTACCTGTCACCTACAGTACATACCTGTACCTGTCACCTACAGTCTATACCTGTACCTGTCACCTACAGTCTATACCTGTACCTGTCACCTACAGTACATACCTGTACCTGTCACCTACAGTCTATACCTGTCACCTACAGTCTATACCTGTACCTGCCACCTACAGTCTATACCTGTCACCTATAGTATATACCTGTCACCTACAGTCTATACCTGTACCTGTCACCTACAGGACATACCTGTACCTGTCACCTACAGTATACCTGTCACCTACAGTACATACCTGTACCTGTCACCTACAGTCTATACCTGTACCTGTCACCTACAGTCTATACCTGTACCTGTCACCTACAGTCTATACCTGTACCTGTCACCTACAGTCTATACCTGTACCTGTCACCTACAGTCTGTACCTGTCACCTACAGTCTATACCTGTCACCTACAGTCTATACCTGTACCTGTCACCTACAGTATGTACCTGTCACCTACAGTATATACCTGTACCTGTCACCTACAGTCTATACCTGTACCTGTCACCTACAGTCTATACCTGTCACCTACAGTCTATACCTGTACCTGTCACCTACAGTATGTACCTGTCACCTACAGTCTTTACCTGTACCTGTCACCTACAGTATGTACCTGTCACCTACAGTCTATACCTGTCACCTACAGTCTATACCTGTCACCTACAGTATATACCTGTACCTGTCACCTACAGTCTATACCTGTACCTGTCACCTACAGTATATACCTGTACCTGTCACCTACAGTATATACCTGTACCTGTCACCTACAGTCTATACCTGTACCTGTCACCTACAGTCTATACCTGTACCTGTCACCTACAGTCTATACCTGTACCTGTCACCTACAGTCTATACCTGTACCTGTCACCTACAGTCTATACCTGTACCTGTCACCTACAGTCTATACCTGTCACCTACAGTACATACCTGTACCTGTCACCTACAGTACATACCTGTACCTGTCACCTACAGTCTATACCTGTACCTGTCACCTACAGTCTATACCTGTACCTGTCACCTACAGTCTATACCTGTACCTGTCACCTACAGTCTATACCTGTACCTGTCACCTACAGTCTATACCTGTACCTGTCACCTACAGTCTATACCTGTACCTGTCACCTACAGTCTATACCTGTACCTGTCACCTACAGTCTATACCTGTCACCTACAGTCTATACCTGTACCTGTCACCTACAGTATATACCTGTCACCTACAGTACATACCTGTACCTGTCACCTACAGTCTATACCTGTACCTGTCACCTACAGTCTATACCTGTACCTGTCACCTACAGTCTATACCTGTACCTGTCACCTACAGTCTATACCTGTACCTGTCACCTACAGTCTATACCTGTACCTGTCACCTACAGTCTATACCTGTACCTGTCACCTACAGTCTATACCTGTACCTGTCACCTACAGTCTATACCTGTACCTGTCACCTACAGTCTATACCTGTACCTGTCACCTACAGTCTATACCTGTCACCTACAGTCTATACCTGTACCTGTCACCTACAGTATATACCTGTACCTGTCACCTACAGTCTATACCTGTACCTGTCACCTACAGTCTATACCTGTACCTGTCACCTACAGTCTATACCTGTCACCTACAGTCTATACCTGTACCTGTCACCTACAGTATGTACCTGTCACCTACAGTCTTTACCTGTACCTGTCACCTACAGTATGTACCTGTCACCTACAGTCTATACCTGTCACCTACAGTCTATACCTGTCACCTACAGTATATACCTGTACCTGTCACCTACAGTATATACCTGTACCTGTCACCTACAGTCTATACCTGTACCTGTCACCTACAGTATATACCTGTACCTGTCACCTACAGTATATACCTGTACCTGTCACCTACAGTCTATACCTGTACCTGTCACCTACAGTCTGTACCTGTCACCTACAGTCTATACCTGTACCTGTCACCTACAGTCTATACCTGTACCTGTCACCTACAGTATATACCTGTACCTGTCACCTACAGTATATACCTGTACCTGTCACCTACAGTCTATACCTGTACCTGTCACCTACAGTCTATACCTGTACCTGTCACCTACAGTCTATACCTGTACCTGTCACCTACAGTACATACCTGTACCTGTCACCTACAGTCTATACCTGTACCTGTCACCTACAGTCTATACCTGTACCTGTCACCTACAGTACATACCTGTACCTGTCACCTACAGTCTATACCTGTCACCTACAGTCTATACCTGTACCTGCCACCTACAGTCTATACCTGTCACCTATAGTATATACCTGTCACCTACAGGACATACCTGTACCTGTCACCTACAGTATATACCTGTCACCTACAGTATATACCTGTCACCTACAGTATATACCTGTCACCTACAGTATATACCTGTCACCTACAGTACATACCTGTACCTGTCACCTACAGTCTATACCTGTACCTGTCACCTACAGTCTATACCTGTACCTGTCACCTACAGTCTATACCTGTACCTGTCACCTACAGTCTATACCTGTACCTGTCACCTACAGTCTATACCTGTCACCTACAGTCTATACCTGTACCTGTCACCTACAGTATGTACCTGTCACCTACAGTATATACCTGTACCTGTCACCTACAGTCTATACCTGTACCTGTCACCTACAGTCTATACCTGTCACCTACAGTCTATACCTGTACCTGTCACCTACAGTATATACCTGTACCTGTCACCTACAGTCTATACCTGTACCTGTCACCTACAGTCTATACCTGTACCTGTCACCTACAGTCTATACCTGTCACCTACAGTCTATACCTGTACCTGTCACCTACAGTATGTACCTGTCACCTACAGTCTTTACCTGTACCTGTCACCTACAGTATGTACCTGTCACCTACAGTCTATACCTGTCACCTACAGTCTATACCTGTCACCTACAGTATATACCTGTACCTGTCACCTACAGTATATACCTGTACCTGTCACCTACAGTCTATACCTGTACCTGTCACCTACAGTATATACCTGTACCTGTCACCTACAGTATATACCTGTACCTGTCACCTACAGTATATACCTGTACCTGTCACCTACAGTCTGTACCTGTCACCTACAGTCTATACCTGTACCTGTCACCTGTCACAGTCTATACCTGTACCTGTCACCTACAGTCTATACCTGTACCTGTCACCTACAGTATATACCTGTACCTGTCACCTACAGTATATACCTGTACCTGTCACCTACAGTCTATACCTGTACCTGTCACCTACAGTCTATACCTGTACCTGTCACCTACAGTCTATACCTGTACCTGTCACCTACAGTACATACCTGTACCTGTCACCTACAGTCTATACCTGTACCTGTCACCTACAGTCTATACCTGTACCTGTCACCTACAGTACATACCTGTACCTGTCACCTACAGTCTATACCTGTCACCTACAGTCTATACCTGTACCTGCCACCTACAGTCTATACCTGTCACCTATAGTATATACCTGTCACCTACAGGACATACCTGTACCTGTCACCTACAGTATATACCTGTCACCTACAGTATATACCTGTCACCTACAGTATATACCTGTCACCTACAGTACATACCTGTACCTGTCACCTACAGTCTATACCTGTACCTGTCACCTACAGTCTATACCTGTACCTGTCACCTACAGTCTATACCTGTACCTGTCACCTACAGTCTATACCTGTACCTGTCACCTACAGTCTATACCTGTACCTGTCACCTACAGTCTATACCTGTCACCTACAGTCTATACCTGTACCTGTCACCTACAGTATGTACCTGTCACCTACAGTATATACCTGTACCTGTCACCTACAGTCTATACCTGTACCTGTCACCTACAGTCTATACCTGTCACCTACAGTCTATACCTGTCACCTACAGTCTATACCTGTACCTGTCACCTACAGTATGTACCTGTCACCTACAGTCTTTACCTGTACCTGTCACCTACAGTATGTACCTGTCACCTACAGTCTATACCTGTCACCTACAGTATATACCTGTACCTGTCACCTACAGTCTATACCTGTACCTGTCACCTACAGTCTATACCTGTACCTGTCACCTACAGTCTATACCTGTACCTGTCACCTACAGTCTATACCTGTACCTGTCACCTACAGTATATACCTGTCACCTACAGTACATACCTGTACCTGTCACCTACAGTCTATACCTGTACCTGTCACCTACAGTCCTGTACCTGTACCTGTCACCTACAGTCTATACCTGTACCTGTCACCTACAGTCTATACCTGTACCTGTCACCTACAGTCTATACCTGTACCTGTCACCTACAGTCTATACCTGTACCTGTCTACCTGTAGTCTATACCTGTACCTGTCACCTACAGTCTATACCTGTACCTGTCACCTACAGTCTATACCTGTACCTGTCACCTACAGTCTATACCTGTACCTGTCACCTACAGTCTATACCTGTACCTGTCACCTACAGTCTATACCTGTCACCTACAGTCTATACCTGTACCTGTCACCTACAGTCTATACCTGTCCTGTCACCTACAGTATATACCTGTACCTGTCACCTACAGTCTATACCTGTACCTGTCACCTACAGTCTATACCTGTACCTGTCACCTACAGTCTATACCTGTACCTGTCACCTACAGTATATACCTGTACCTGTCACCTACAGTCTATACCTGTACCTGTCACCTACAGTATGTACCTGTCACCTACAGTCTATACCTGTCACCTACAGTCTATACCTGTCACCTACAGTCTATGTCACCTACCTGTCACCTACAGTATATACCTGTACCTGTCACCTACAGTCTATACCTGTACCTGTCACCTACAGTATATACCTGTACCTGTCACCTACAGTCTATACCTGTACCTGTCACCTACAGTATATACCTGTACCTGTCACCTACAGTCTATACCTGTACCTGTCACCTACAGTCTATACCTGTACCTGTCACCTACAGTCTATACCTGTACCTGTCACCTACAGTATACCTACCTACAGTGTACCTGTCACCTACAGTATGTACCTGTCACCTGTACCTGTCACCTACAGTCTATACCTGTACCTGTCACCTACAGTCTATACCTGTACCTGTCACCTACAGTATGTACCTGTACCTGTCACCTACAGTATGTACTGTCATGTCACCTACAGTCTGTACCTGTCACCTACAGTCTGTACCTGTACCTGTCACCTACAGTATGTACCTGTCGCCTACAGTATGTACCTGTCACCTACAGTATGTACCTGTCACCTACAGTATATACCTGTACCTGTCACCTACAGTCTATACCTGTACCTGTCACCTACAGTATGTACCTGTCACCTACAGTATACCTGTCACCTACAGTCTATACCTGTCACCTGTATATACCTGTACCTGTCACCTACAGTATATACCTGTACCTGTCACCTACAGTCTATACCTGTACCTGTCACCTACAGTCTATACCTGTACCTGTCACCTACAGTATATACCTGTACCTGTCACCTACAGTCTATACCTGTACCTGTCACCTACAGTCTATACCTGTACCTGTCACCTACAGTCTATACCTGTACCTGTCACCTACAGTCTACCCTGTACCTGTCACCTACAGTCTATACCTGTACCTGTCACCTACAGTCTATACCTGTACCTGTCACCTACAGTCTATACCTGTACCTGTCACCTACAGTATACCTACCTGTCACCTACAGTATATACCTGTACCTGTCACCTACAGTATATACCTGTCACCTACAGTATATACCTGTCACCTACAGTATGTACCTGTCACCTACAGTATGTACCTGTCGCCTACAGTATATACCTGTCGCCACAGTATGTACCTGTCGCCTACAGTATGTACCTGTCACCTACAGTATGTACCTGTCACCTACAGTATGTACCTGTCACCTGTCTATTCCTGTACCTGTCACCTACAGTCTATTCCTGTACCTGTCACCTACAGTATATACCTGTACCTGTCACCTACAGTATGTACCTGTCACCTACAGTATGTACCTGTCACCTACAGTATATACCTGTCACCTACAGTCTATACCTGTACCTGTCACCTACAGTCTATACCTGTACCTGTCACCTACAGTCTATACCTGTACCTGTCACCTACAGTCTATACCTGTACCTGTCACCTACAGTATATACCTGTACCTGTCACCTACAGTATGTACCTGTCACCTACAGTATGTACCTGTCACCTACAGTATATACCTGTACCTGTCACCTACAGTATATACCTGTACCTGTCACCTACAGTCTATACCTGTCACCTACAGTATATACCTGTCACCTACAGTCTACAGTACCTGTACCTGTCACCTACAGTCCTATACCTGTACCTGTCACCTACAGTCTATACTGTACCTGTCACCTACAGTCTATACCTGTACCTGTCACCTACAGTATATACCTGTACCTGTCACCTACAGTCTAGACCTGTCACCTACAGTCTAGACCTGTCACCTACAGTCTATACCTGTCACCTACAGTATGTACCTGTACCTGTCACCTACAGTATATACCTGTACCTGTCACCTACAGTATATACCTGTACCTGTCACCTACAGTATATACCTGTCACCTGTATGTTCCTGTCACCTACAGTCTATACCTGTCACCTACAGTCTATACCTGTACCTGTCACCTACAGTATATACCTGTACCTGTCACCTACAGTCTATACCTGTACCTGTCACCTACAGTCTATACCTGTCACCTGTATATACCTGTCACCTACAGTCTATACCTGTACCTGTCACCTACAGTCTATACCTGTACCTGTCACCTACAGTCTATACCTGTACCTGTCACCTACAGTCTATACCTGTACCTGTCACCTACAGTATATACCTGTACCTGTCACCTACAGTCTATACCTGTCACCTGTCACAGTCTATACCTGTACCTGTCACCTACAGTCTGTACCTGTCACCTACAGTCTATACCTGTACCTGTCACCTACAGTATATACCTGTACCTGTCACCTACAGTCTATACCTGTACCTGTCACCTACAGTCTATACCTGTACCTGTCACCTACAGTCTGACCTGTCACCTACAGTCTAGACCTGTCACCTACAGTCTATACCTGTACCTGTCACCTACAGTATGTACCTGTACCTGTCACCTACAGTCTATACCTGTACCTGTCACCTACAGTATGTACCTGTACCTGTCACCTACAGTCTATACCTGTCACCTACAGTCTATACCTGTCACCTACAGTATATACCTGTACCTGTCACCTACAGTCTATACCTGTACCTGTCACCTACAGTATATACCTGTACCTGTCACCTACAGTATATACCTGTACCTGTCACCTACAGTCATACCTATACCTGTCACCTACAGTACATACCTGTACCTGTCACCTACAGTCTATACCTGTACCTGTCACCTACAGTATGTACCTGTCACCTACAGTCTATACCTGTCACCTACAGTATGTACCTGTCACCTACAGTCTTTACCTGTACCTGTCACCTACAGTATGTACCTGTCACCTACAGTCTACCTACCTGTCACCTACAGTCTATACCTGTCACCTACAGTCTATACCTGTCACCTACAGTATATACCTGTACCTGTCACCTACAGTATATACCTGTACCTGTCACCTACAGTATATACCTGTACCTGTCACCTACAGTATATACCTGTACCTGTCACCTACAGTATATACCTGTACCTGTCACCTACAGTCTATACCTGTACCTGTCACCTACAGTCTATACCTGTACCTGTCACCTACAGTCTATACCTGTACCTGTCACCTACAGTCTATACCTGTACTGTCACCTACAGTATGTACCTGTACCTGTCACCTACAGTATGTACCTGTCACCTACAGTCTATACCTGTACCTGTCACCTACAGTCTATACCTGTACCTGTCACCTACAGTATACCTGTCACCTGTACCTGTCACCTACAGTATATCACCTACAGTATACCTGTACCTGTCACCTACAGTATATACCTGTCACCTACAGTCTATACCTGTACCTGTCACCTACAGTACCTGTACCTGTCACCTAGAGTCTATACCTGTGCCTGTCACCTACAGTCTATACCTGTACCTGTCACCTACAGTCTGTACCTGTACCTGTCACCTACAGTCTATACCTGTGTCACCTACAGTCTATACCTGTCACCTACAGTCTATACCTGTCACCTACAGTATATACCTGTACCTGTCACCTACAGTATATACCTGTACCTGTCACCTACAGTCTATACCTGTACCTGTCACCTACAGTCTATACCTGTACCTGTCACCTACAGTATATACCTGTCCTGTCACCTACAGTCTATACCTGTACCTGTCACCTACAGTCTATGTACCTGTCACCTACAGTCTACCTGTACCTGTCACCTACAGTCTATACCTGTACCTGTCACCTACAGTATGCTATACCTGTCGCCTGTCACCTAGTCTATACCTGTACCTGTCACCTACAGTATATACCTGTACCTGTCACCTACAGTATATACCTGTACCTGTCACCTACAGTATATACCTGTACCTGTCACCCCTACAGTCTATACCTGTACCTGTCACCTACAGTCTATACCTGTACCTGTCACCTACAGTCTATACCTGTACCTGTCACCTACAGTCTATGTACCTGTCACCTACAGTATATACCTGTCACCTACAGTGTATGTACCTGTACCTGTCACCTACAGTATGTACCTGTCACCTACAGTCTATACCTGTACCTGTCACCTACAGTATATACCTGTACCTGTCACCTACAGTCTATACCTGTACCTGTCACCTACAGTATATACCTGTACCTGTCACCTACAGTCTATACCTGTACCTGTCACCTACAGTCTGTACCTGTACCTGTCACCTACAGTATGTACCTGTCACCTACAGTCTATACCTGTCACCTACAGTCTATACCTGTCACCTACAGTATATACCTGTACCTGTCACCTACAGTATATACCTGTACCTGTCACCTACAGTCTATACCTGTCACCCAGTATACTGTCACCTACAGTATATACCTGTACCTGTCACCTAGTATATACCTGTACCTGTCACCTACAGTCTATACCTGTACCTGTCACCTACAGTCTATACCTGTACCTGTCACCTACAGTCTATACCTGTACCTGTCACCTACAGTCTATACCCTGTCACCTACAGTCTATACCTGTACCTGTCACCTACAGTCTATACCTGTACCTGTCACCTACAGTATATACCTGTACCTGTCACCTACAGTATATACCTGTACCTGTCACCTACAGTCTATACCTGTACCTGTCACCTACAGTATATACCTGTACCTATCACCTACAGTCTAGACCTGTCACCTACAGTCTAGACCTGTCACCTACAGTCTAGACCTGTCACCTACAGTCTATACCTGTCACCTACAGTCTATACCTGTCACCTACACCTATGTATGTACCTGTCACCTACAGTCTATACCTGTACCTGTCACCTACAGTATGTACCTGTACCTGTCACCTACAGTATATACCTGTCACCTACAGTCTATACCTGTCACCTGTCACCTGTCACCTACAGTATATACCTGTACCTGTCACCTACAGTATATACCTGTCACCTGTATATATCTGTCACCTACAGTCTATTCCTGTACCTGTCACCTACAGTATATACCTGTACCTGTCACCTACAGTCTATACCTGTACCTGTCACCTACAGTCTATACCTGTACCTGTCACCTACAGTATATACCTGTACCTGTCACCTACAATCTATACCTGTACCTGTCACCTACAGTCTATACCTGTACCTGTCACCTACAGTCTATACCTGTACCTGTCACCTACAGTCTATACCTGTACCTGTCACCTACAGTCTATAACTGTACCTGTCACCTACAGTATATACCTGTACCTGTCACCTACAGTCTAGACCTGTCACCTACAGTCTAGACCTGTCACCTACAGTCTATACCTGTACCTGTCACCTACAGAATGTACCTGTCACCTACAGTATGTACCTGTCACCTACAGTCTATACCTGTCACCTACAGTCTATACCTGTACCTGTCACCTACAGTATGTACCTGTCACCTACAGTATATACCTGTACCTGTCACCTACAGTATATACCTGTACCTGTCACCTACAGTATATGTCACCTACAGTATATACCTGTCACCTACCTGTCACCTACAGTATGTACCTGTCACCTACAGTCTATTCCTGTACCTGTCACCTACAGTATATACCTGTACCTGTCACCTACAGTATATACCTGTCACCTACAGTATATACCTGTCACCTACAGTCTATACCTGTACCTGTCACCTACAGTATATACCTGTACCTGTCACCTACAGTATATACCTGTACCTGTCACCTACAGTATATACCTGTCACCTACAGTACATACCTGTACCTGTCACCTACAGTCTATACCTGTACCTGTCACCTACAGTCTATACCTGTCACCTACAGTCTATACCTGTACCTGTCACCTACAGTATATACCATGCCTGTCACCTACAGTATATACCTGTACCTGTCACCTACAGTCTATACCTGTCACCTACAGTCTACCTACCTGTCACCTACAGTCTATACCTGTACCTGTCACCTACAGTATGTACCTGTCACCTACAGTCTATACCTGTCACCTACAGTATGTACCTGTACCTGTCACCTACAGTCTTTACCTGTACCTGTCACCTACAGTATGTACCTGTCACCTACAGTCTGTACCTGTCACCTACAGTCTATACCTGTCACCTGTCTATACCTGTCACCTACAGTATATACCTGTACCTGTCACCTACAGTATATACCTGTACCTGTCACCTACAGTATATACCTGTACCTGTCACCTACAGTATATACCTGTACCTGTCACCTACAGTCTATACCTGTACCTGTCACCTACAGTCTATACCTGTACCTGTCACCTACAGTCTATACCTGTACCTGTCACCTACAGTATGTACTGTACCTGTCACCTACAGTATGTACCTGTCACCTACAGTCTATACCTATACCTGTCACCTACAGTCTATACCTGTACCTGTCACCTACAGTATGTACCTGTACCTGTCTCCAACAGTATGTACCTGTCTCCTACAGTATGTACCTGTCACCTGTATGCACCTGTCACCTACAGTATGTACCTGTCACCTACAGTCTATACCTGTACCTGTCACCTACAGTCTGTACCTGTACCTGTCACCTACAGTCTATACCTGTACCTGTCACCTACAGTATATACCTTTACCTGTCACCTACAGTACATACCTGTACCTGTCACCTACAGTCTATACCTATACCTGTCACCTACAGTATATACCTGTCACCTACAGTCTATACCTGTACCTGTCACCTACAGTCTATACCTATACCTGTCACCTACAGTCTATACCTATACCTGTCACCTACAGTCTATACCTGTACCTGTCACCTACAGTATATACCTGTACCTATCACCTACAGTCTAGACCTGTCACCTACAGTCTAGACCTGTCACCTACAGTCTAGACCTGTCACCTACAGTCTATACCTGTCACCTACAGTCTATACCTGTCACCTACAATATGTACCTGTACCTGTCACCTACAGTCTATACCTGTACCTGTCACCTACAGTATGTACCTGTACCTGTCACCTACAGTATATACCTGTCACCTACAGTCTATACCTGTCACCTACAGTCTATACCTGTCACCTACAGTCTATACCTGTCACCTACAGTCTATACCTGTACCTGTCACCTACAGTCTATACCTGTACCTGTCACCTACAGTCTATACCTGTACCTGTCACCTATAGTACATACCTGTACCTGTCACCTATAGTACATACCTGTACCTGTCACCTACAGTATATACCTGTCACCTACAGTATGTTCCTGTCACCTACAGTATGTACCTGTCACCTACAGTATATACCTGTACCTGTCACCTACAGTATATACCTGTCACCTACAGTATATATCTGTCACCTACAGTCTATTCCTGTACCTGTCACCTACAGTCTATACCTGTACCTGTCACCTACAGTCTATACCTGTACCTGTCACCTACAGTCTATACCTGTACCTGTCACCTACAGTATATACCTGTACCTGTCACCTACAATCTATACCTGTACCTGTCACCTACAGTCTATACCTGTACCTGTCACCTACAGTCTATACCTGTACCTGTCACCTACAGTCTATACCTGTACCTGTCACCTACAGTCTATAACTGTACCTGTCACCTACAGTATATACCTGTACCTGTCACCTACAGTCTAGACCTGTCACCTACAGTCTAGACCTGTCACCTACAGTCTATACCTGTACCTGTCACCCCTACAGAATGTACCTATCACCTACAGTATGTACCTGTCACCTACAGTCTATACCTGTCACCTACAGTCTATACCTGTACCTGTCACCTACAGTATGTACCTGTCACCTACAGTATATACCTGTACCTGTCACCTACAGTATATACCTGTACCTGTCACCTACAGTATATACCTGTCACCTACAGTATATACCTGTCACCTACAGTATGTTCCTGTCACCTGCAGTATGTACCTGTCACCTACAGTCTATTCCTGTACCTGTCACCTACAGTATATACCTGTACCTGTCACCTACAGTATATACCTGTCACCTACAGTATATATCTGTCACCTACAGTCTATACCTGTACCTGTCACCTACAGTATATACCTGTACCTGTCACCTACAGTATATACCTGTACCTGTCACCTACAGTATATACCTGTCACCTACAGTACATACCTGTACCTGTCACCTACAGTCTATACCTGTACCTGTCACCTACAGTCTATACCTGTCACCTACAGTCTATACCTGTACCTGTCACCTACAGTATATACCTGTACCTGTCACCTACAGTATATACCTGTACCTGTCACCTACAGTCTATACCTGTCACCTACAGTACATACCTGTACCTGTCACCTACAGTCTATACCTGTACCTGTCACCTACAGTATGTACCTGTCACCTACAGTCTATACCTGTCACCTACAGTATGTACCTGTACCTGTCACCTACAGTCTTTACCTGTACCTGTCACCTACAGTATGTACCTGTCACCTACAGTCTGTACCTGTCACCTACAGTCTATACCTGTCACCTACAGTCTATACCTGTCACCTACAGTATGTACCTGTACCTGTCACCTACAGTATATACCTGTACCTGTCACCTACAGTATATGCCTGTACCTGTCACCTACAGTATATACCTGTACCTGTCACCTACAGTCTATACTCTGTACCTGTCACCTACAGTCTATACCTGTACCTGTCACCTACAGTCTATACCTGTACCTGTCACCTACAGTATGTACCTGTACCTGTCACCTACAGTATGTACCTGTCACCTACAGTCTATACCTATACCTGTCACCTACAGTCTATACCTGTACCTGTCACCTACAGTATGTACCTGTACCTGTCTCCAACAGTATGTACCTGTCTCCTACAGTATGTACCTGTCACCTACAGTATGCCTGTCACCTACAGTATGTACCTGTCACCTACAGTCTATACCTGTCACCTACAGTCTGTACCTGTACCTGTCACCTACAGTCTATACCTGTACCTGTCACCTACAGTATATACCTTTACCTGTCACCTACAGTACATACCTGTACCTGTCACCTACAGTCTATACCTGTACCTGTCACCTACAGTATATACCTGTACCTGTCACCTTACAGTATATACCTGTCACCTACAGTCTATACCTGTACCTGTCACCTACAGTACATACCTGTACCTGTCACCTACAGTCTATACCTGTACCTGTCACCTACAGTCTATACCTGTCACCTATAGTATATACCTGTCACCTACAGTCTATACCTGTACCTGTCACCTACAGGACATACCTGTACCTGTCACCTACAGTATATACCTGTCACCTACAGTACATACCTGTACCTGTCACCTACAGTCTATACCTGTACCTGTCACCTACAGTCTATACCTGTACCTGTACCTGTCACCTACAGTCTATACCTGTACCTGTCACCTACAGTCTATACCTGTACCTGTCACCTACAGTCTATACCTGTACCTGTCACCTACAGTCTATACCTGTCACCTACAGTCTACCTGTCACCTACAGTATGTACCTGTCACCTACAGTATATACCTGTACCTGTCACCTACAGTATATACCTGTACCTGTCACCTACAGTATATACCTGTACCTGTCACCTACAGTCTATACCTGTCACCTACAGTCTATACCTGTACCTGTCACCTACAGTTTGTACCTGTCACCTACAGTCTATACCTGTCACCTACAGTCTTTACCTGTGCCTGTCACCTACAGTATGTACCTGTCACCTACAGTCTATACCTGTCACCTACAGTCTATACCTTCACCTACAGTCTATACCTGTCACATACAGTCTATACCTGTCACCTACAGTATATACCTGTACCTGTCACCTACAGTATATACCTGTACCTGTCACCTACAGTATATACCTGTACCTGTCACCTACAGTCTATACCTGTACCTGTCACCTACAGTCTATACCTGTACCTGTCACCTACAGTCTATACCTGTACCTGTCACCTACAGTCTATACCTGTACCTGTCACCTACAGTCTGTACCTGTACCTGTCACCTACAGTCTATACCTGTCACCTACAGTATGTACCTGTCACCTTGGCAGTATGTACCTGTACCTGTCACCTACAGTCTATACCTGTCACCTACAGTATGTACCTGTACCTGTCACCTAAAGTATGTACCTGTCACCTACAGTATATACCTGTCAACTACAGTATCTACCTGTCACCTACAGTATCTACCTGTCACCTACAGTATCTACCTGTACCTGTCACCTACAGTATATACCTGTACCTGTCACCTACAGTATATACCTGTCGCCACAGTATATACCTGTCGCCTACAGTATGTACCTGTCGCCTACAGTATGTACCTGTCGCCATATGTACCTGTCGCCTAGGTATGTACCTGTCACCTACAGTATATACCTGTCACCTACAGTATGTACCTGTCACCTACAGTATGTACCTGTCGCCAGTATGTACTTGCCGCCAAGGTATGTACCTGTCGCCTACAGTATGTACCTGTCGCTACAGTATGTACCTGTCGCCTACAGTATGTACCTGTCGCCTACAGTATGTACCTGTCGCCTACAGTATGTACCTGTCGCCTACAGTATGTACCTGTCACCTACAGTATGTACGTGTCACCTACAGTATGTACCTGTCACCTACAGTATATACCTGTCACCTACAGTATGTACCTGTCACCTACAGTATGTACCTGTCACCTGCAGTATCTACCTGTTACCAACAGTATGTACCTGTACCTGTCACCTACAGTATGTACCTGTCACCTACAGTCTATACCTGTACCTGTCACCTACAGTCTAGACCTGTCACCTACAGTCTAGACCTGTCACCTACAGTCTATACCTGTCACCTACAATAAGTACCTGTACCTGTCACCTACAGTCTATACCTGTACCTGTCACCTACAGTATACCTACCTACAGTCTATGTACTGTCACCTACAGTCTATACCTGTCACCTACAGTCATACCTGTCACCTACAGTCTATACCTGTACCTGTCACCTACAGTCTATACCTGTACCTGTCACCTACAGTCTATACCTGTACCTGTCACCTACAGTCTATACCTGTACCTGTCACCTACAGTACATACCTGTACCTGTCACCTACAGTACATACCTGTACCTGTCCCCTACAGTCTATACCTGTACCTGTCACCTACAGTCTATACCTGTACCTGTCACCTACAGTACATACCTGTACCTGTCACCTACAGTCTGTACCTGTCACCTACAGTCTGTACCTGTCACCTACAGTCTATACCTGTGCCTGTCACCTACAGTATATACCTGTCCTGTCACCTACAGTACATACCTGTACCTGTCACCTACAGTACATACCTGTATGTCACCTACAGTCTATACCTGTACCTGTCACCTACAGTATATTCCTGTACCTGTCACCTACAGTACATACCTGTACCTGTCACCTACAGTCTATACCTGTACCTGTCACCTACAGTACATACCTGTACCTGTCACCTACAGTCTATACCTGTACCTGTCACCTACAGTATGTACCTGTCACCTGTTCTATACCTGTCACCTACAGTATGTACCTGTCACCTACAGTCTTTACCTGTACCTGTCACCTACAGTATGTACCTGTCACCTACAGTCTGTACCTGTCACCTACAGTAATATACCTGTCACCTACAGTATATACCTGTACCTGTCACCTACAGTCTATACCTGTACCTGTCACCTACAGTCTATACCTGTACCTGTCACCTACAGTATATACCTGTACCTATCACCTACAGTATATACCTGTACCTGTCACCTACAGTCTATACCTGTACCTGTCACCTACAGTCTATACCTGTACCTGTCACCTACAGTCTATACCTGTACCTGTCACCTACAGTATGTACCTGTCACAGTCTATACCTGTACCTGTCACCTACAGTCTATACCTGTACCTGTCACCTACAGTCTATACCTGTACCTGTCACCTACAGTATGTACCTGTACCTGTCACCTACAGTATGTACCTGTACCTGTCACCTACAGTATGTACCTGTACCTGTCACCTACAGTATGTACCTGTCACCTACAGTATGTACCTGTCACCTACAGTATGTACCTGTCACCTACAGTATGTACCTGTCACCTACAGTATGTACCTGTCACCTACAGTATGTACCTGTACCTGTCACCTAAAGTATGTACCTGTCACCTACAGTATATACTACCTGTCACCTACAGTATGTACCTGTATTTCACCTACAGTATGTACCTGTACCTGTCACCTACAGTATGTACCTGTCACTCCTGTCACCTACAGTATGTACCTGTACCTGTCACCTACAGTATGTACCTGTCACCTACAGTATGTACCTGTACCTGTCACCTAAAGTATGTACCTTCCTGTACCTGTCACCTACAGTCTATACCTATGTACCTGTCACCTACAGTATATACCTGTACCCTGTCACAGTATGTACAGTCTAGTATGTACCTGTCACCTACAGTATGTACCTACAGTATGATACCTGTCACCTACAGTATGTACCTGTCACCTACAGTCTATACCTGTACCTGTCACCTACAGTCTATACCTGTACCTGTCACCTACAGTATATACCTGTACCTGTCTATATGTACCTGTCACCTACAGTATATACCTGTACCTGTCACCTACAGTATATACCTACCTACAGTATATATCTGTCACCTACAGTCTATTACTGTACCTGTCACCTACAGTCTAGACCTGTCACCTACAGTCTATACCTGTCACCTACAGTATATACCTGTCACTGTCACCTACAGTATATACCTGTACCTGTCACCTACAGTATATACCTGTACCTGTCACCTACAGTATGTACCTGTACCTGTCACCTACAGTCTATACCTGTCACCTACAGTATATACCTGTCACCTACAGTATATACCTGTCACCTACAGTCTATACCTGTCACCTACAGTCTATACCTGTACCTGTCACCTACAGTCTGTACCTGTACCTGTCACCTACAGTATATACCTGTACCTGTCACCTACAGTACTAGACCTGTCACCTGTCACCTACCTACAGTCTATACCTGTCACCTACAGTATGTACCTGTACCTGTCACCTACAGTCTATACCTGTACCTGTCACCTACAGTATGTACCTGTACTGTCACCTACAGTATATACCTGTCACCTACAGTATGTACCTGTCACCTACAGTCTATACCTGTCACCTACAGTCTATACCTGTACCTGTCACCTACAGTCTATACCTGTACCTGTCACCTACAGTCTATACCTGTACCTGTCACCTACAGTATATACCTGTCACCTAAGTGTCACCTACAGTATATACCTGTCACCTACAGTCTATGTCACCTACAGTATGTACCTGTCACCTACAGTATATACCTGTACCTGTCACCTACAGTATATACCTGTCACCTACAGTATGTCACCTACAGTATATACCTGTACCTGTCACCTACAGTATATACCTGTACCTGTCACCTACAGTATATACCTGTCACCTACAGTATATATCTGTCACCTACAGTCTATACCTGTACCTGTCACCTACAGTCTATACCTGTACCTGTCACCTACAGTCTATACCTGTACCTGTCACCTACAGTCTATACCTGTACCTGTCACCTACAGTATATACCTGTACCTGTCACCTACAGTCTATACCTGTCACCTACAGTCTATACCTGTACCTGTCACCTACAGTCTATACCTGTACCTGTCACCTACAGTATGTACCTGTACCTGTCACCTACAGTCTATACCTGTACCTGTCACCTACAGTCTATAACTGTACCTGTCACCTACAGTATATACCTGTACCTGTCACCTACAGTCTAGACCTGTCACCTACAGTCTAGACCTGTCACCTACAGTCTATACCTGTACCTGTCACCTACAGAATGTGCCTATCACCTACAGTATGTACCTGTCACCTACAGTCTATACCTGTCACCTACAGTCTATACCTGTACCTGTCACCTACAGTATGTACCTGTCACCTACAGTATATACCTGTACCTGTCACCTACAGTATATACCTGTACCTGTCACCTACAGTATATACCTGTGCCTGTCACCTACAGTATATACCTGTCACCTACAGTATGTTCCTGTCACCTACAGTATGTACCTGTCACCTACAGTCTATTCCTGTACCTGTCACCTACAGTATATACCTGTACCTGTCACCTACAGTATATACCTGTCACCTACAGTATATATCTGTCACCTACAGTCTATACCTGTACCTGTCACCTACAGTATATACCTGTACCTGTCACCTACAGTATATACCTGTACCTGTCACCTACAGTATATGCCTGTCACCTACAGTACATACCTGTACCTGTCACCTACAGTCTATACCTGTACCTGTCACCTACAGTCTATACCTGTCACCTACAGTCTATACCTGTACCTGTCACCTACAGTATATACCTGTACCTGTCACCTACAGTATATACCTGTACCTGTCACCTACAGTCTATACCTGTCACCTACAGTACATACCTGTACCTGTCACCTACAGTCTATACCTGTACCTGTCACCTACAGTATGTACCTGTCACCTACAGTCTATACCTGTCACCTACAGTATGTACCTGTACCTGTCACCTACAGTCTTTACCTGTACCTGTCACCTACAGTATGTACCTGTCACCTACAGTCTATACCTGTCACCTACAGTCTATACCTGTCACCTAGTATATACCTGTACCTGTCACCTACAGTATATACCTGTACCTGTCACCTACAGTATATACCTGTACCTGTCACCTACAGTCTATACCTGTACCTGTCACCTACAGTCTATACCTGTACCTGTCACCTACAGTCTATACCTGTACCTGTCACCTACAGTATGTACCTGTACCTGTCACCTACAGTATGTACGTGTCACCTACAGTCTATACCTGTACCTGTCACCTACAGTCTATACCTGTACCTGTCACCTACAGTATGTACCTGTCACCTACAGTATGTACCTGTCACCTACAGTCTATACCTGTACCTGTCACCTACAGTATGTACCTGTCACCTAGAGTCTATACCTGTACCTGTCACCTACAGTCTATACCTGTACCTGTCACCTACAGTCTGTACCTGTACCTGTCACCTACAGTCTATACCTGTACCTGTCACCTACAGTCTATACCTGTACCTGTCACCTACAGTATATACCTGTACCTGTCACCAGTCTATACCTGTACCTGTCACCTACAGTATATACCTGTACCTGTCACCTACAGTATATACCTGTACCTGTCACCTACAGTCTATACCTGTCACCTACAGTATATACCTGTCACCTACAGTCTATACCTGTACCTGTCACCTACAGTCTATACCTATACCTGTCACCTACAGTCTATACCTATACCTGTCACCTACAGTCTATACCTGTACCTGTCACCTACAGTATATACCTGTACCTATCACCTACAGTCTAGACCTGTCACCTACAGTCTAGACCTGTCACCTACAGTCTAGACCTGTCACCTACAGTCTATACCTGTCACCTACAGTCTATACCTGTCACCTACAATATGTACCTGTACCTGTCACCTACAGTCTATACCTGTACCTGTCACCTACAGTATGTACCTGTACCTGTCACCTACAGTATATACCTGTCACCTACAGTCTATACCTGTCACCTACAGTCTATACCTGTCACCTACAGTATATACCTGTACCTGTCACCTACAGTATATACCTGTCACCTACAGTATATATCTGTCACCTACAGTCTATTCCTGTACCTGTCACCTACAGTCTATACCTGTACCTGTCACCTACAGTCTATACCTGTACCTGTCACCTACAGTCTATACCTGTACCTGTCACCTACAGTATATACCTGTACCTGTCACCTACAATCTATACCTGTACCTGTCACCTACAGTCTATACCTGTACCTGTCACCTACAGTCTATACCTGTACCTGTCACCTACAGTCTATACCTGTACCTGTCACCTACAGTCTATAACTGTACCTGTCACCTACAGTATATACCTGTACCTGTCACCTACAGTCTAGACCTGTCACCTACAGTCTAGACCTGTCACCTACAGTCTATACCTGTACCTGTCACCTACAGAATGTACCTATCACCTACAGTATGTACCTGTCACCTACAGTCTATACCTGTCACCTACAGTCTATACCTGTACCTGTCACCTACAGTATGTACCTGTCACCTACAGTATATACCTGTACCTGTCACCTACAGTATATACCTGTACCTGTCACCTACAGTATATACCTGTCACCTACAGTATATACCTGTCACCTACAGTATGTTCCTGTCACCTACAGTATGTACCTGTCACCTACAGTCTATTCCTGTACCTGTCACCTACAGTATATACCTGTACCTGTCACCTACAGTATATACCTGTCACCTACAGTATATATCTGTCACCTACAGTCTATACCTGTACCTGTCACCTACAGTATATACCTGTACCTGTCACCTACAGTATATACCTGTACCTGTCACCTACAGTATATACCTGTCACCTACAGTACATACCTGTACCTGTCACCTACAGTCTATACCTGTACCTGTCACCTACAGTCTATACCTGTCACCTACAGTCTATACCTGTACCTGTCACCTACAGTATATACCTGTACCTGTCACCTACAGTATATACCTGTACCTGTCACCTACAGTCTATACCTGTCACCTACAGTACATACCTGTACCTGTCACCTACAGTCTATACCTGTACCTGTCACCTACAGTATGTACCTGTCACCTACAGTCTATACCTGTCACCTACAGTATGTACCTGTACCTGTCACCTACAGTCTTTACCTGTACCTGTCACCTACAGTATGTACCTGTCACCTACAGTCTGTACCTGTCACCTACAGTCTATACCTGTCACCTACAGTCTATACCTGTCACCTACAGTATATACCTGTACCTGTCACCTACAGTATATACCTGTACCTGTCACCTACAGTATATACCTGTACCTGTCACCTACAGTATATACCTGTACCTGTCACCTACAGTCTATACCTGTACCTGTCACCTACAGTCTATACCTGTACCTGTCACCTACAGTCTATACCTGTACCTGTCACCTACAGTATGTACCTGTACCTGTCACCTACAGTATGTACCTGTCACCTACAGTCTATACCTATACCTGTCACCTACAGTCTATACCTGTACCTGTCACCTACAGTATGTACCTGTACCTGTCTCCAACAGTATGTACCTGTCTCCTACAGTATGTACCTGTCACCTACAGTATGCACCTGTCACCTACAGTATGTACCTGTCACCTACAGTCTATACCTGTACCTGTCACCTACAGTCTGTACCTGTACCTGTCACCTACAGTCTATACCTGTACCTGTCACCTACAGTATATACCTTTACCTGTCACCTACAGTACATACCTGTACCTGTCACCTACAGTCTATACCTATACCTGTCACCTACAGTATATACCTGTCACCTACAGTCTATACCTGTACCTGTCACCTACAGTCTATACCTATACCTGTCACCTACAGTCTATACCTATACCTGTCACCTACAGTCTATACCTGTACCTGTCACCTACAGTATATACCTGTACCTATCACCTACAGTCTAGACCTGTCACCTACAGTCTAGACCTGTCACCTACAGTCTAGACCTGTCACCTACAGTCTATACCTGTCACCTACAGTCTATACCTGTCACCTACAATATGTACCTGTACCTGTCACCTACAGTCTATACCTGTACCTGTCACCTACAGTATGTACCTGTACCTGTCACCTACAGTATATACCTGTCACCTACAGTCTATACCTGTCACCTACAGTCTATACCTGTCACCTACAGTCTATACCTGTCACCTACAGTCTATACCTGTACCTGTCACCTACAGTCTATACCTGTACCTGTCACCTACAGTCTATACCTGTACCTGTCACCTATAGTACATACCTGTACCTGTCACCTATAGTACATACCTGTACCTGTCACCTACAGTATATACCTGTCACCTACAGTATGTTCCTGTCACCTACAGTATGTACTGTCACCTACAGTATATACCTGTACCTGTCACCTACAGTATATACCTGTCACCTACAGTATATATCTGTCACCTACAGTCTATTCCTGTACCTGTCACCTACAGTCTATACCTGTACCTGTCACCTACAGTCTATACCTGTACCTGTCACCTACAGTCTATACCTGTACCTGTCACCTACAGTATATACCTGTACCTGTCACCTACAATCTATACCTGTACCTGTCACCTACAGTCTATACCTGTACCTGTCACCTACAGTCTATACCTGTACCTGTCACCTACAGTCTATACCTGTACCTGTCACCTACAGTCTATAACTGTACCTGTCACCTACAGTATATACCTGTACCTGTCACCTACAGTCTAGACCTGTCACCTACAGTCTAGACCTGTCACCTACAGTCTATACCTGTACCTGTCACCTACAGAATGTACCTATCACCTACAGTATGTACCTGTCACCTACAGTCTATACCTGTCACCTACAGTCTATACCTGTACCTGTCACCTACAGTATGTACCTGTCACCTACAGTATATACCTGTACCTGTCACCTACAGTATATACCTGTACCTGTCACCTACAGTATATACCTGTCACCTACAGTATATACCTGTCACCTACAGTATGTTCCTGTCACCTACAGTATGTACCTGTCACCTACAGTCTATTCCTGTACCTGTCACCTACAGTATATACCTGTACCTGTCACCTACAGTATATACCTGTCACCTACAGTATATATCTGTCACCTACAGTCTATACCTGTACCTGTCACCTACAGTATATACCTGTACCTGTCACCTACAGTATATACCTGTACCTGTCACCTACAGTATATACTGTCACCTACAGTACATACCTGTACCTGTCACCTACAGTCTATACCTGTACCTGTCACCTACAGTCTATACCTGTCACCTACAGTCTATACCTGTACCTGTCACCTACAGTATATACCTGTACCTGTCACCTACAGTATATACCTGTACCTGTCACCTACAGTCTATACCTGTCACCTACAGTACATACCTGTACCTGTCACCTACAGTCTATACCTGTACCTGTCACCTACAGTATGTACCTGTCACCTACAGTCTATACCTGTCACCTACAGTATGTACCTGTACCTGTCACCTACAGTCTTTACCTGTACCTGTCACCTACAGTATGTACCTGTCACCTACAGTCTGTACCTGTCACCTACAGTCTATACCTGTCACCTACAGTCTATACCTGTCACCTACAGTATATACCTGTACCTGTCACCTACAGTATATACCTGTACCTGTCACCTACAGTATATACCTGTACCTGTCACCTACAGTATATACCTGTACCTGTCACCTACAGTCTATACCTGTACCTGTCACCTACAGTCTATACCTGTACCTGTCACCTACAGTCTATACCTGTACCTGTCACCTACAGTATGTACTCTGTACCTGTCACCTACAGTATGTACCTGTCACCTACAGTCTATACCTATACCTGTCACCTACAGTCTATACCTGTACCTGTCACCTACAGTATGTACCTGTACCTGCCTCCAACAGTATGTACCTGTCTCCTACAGTATGTACCTGTCACCTACAGTATGCACCTGTCACCTACAGTATGTACCTGTCACCTACAGTCTATACCTGTACCTGTCACCTACAGTCTGTACCTGTACCTGTCACCTACAGTCTATACCTGTACCTGTCACCTACAGTATATACCTTTACCTGTCACCTACAGTACATACCTGTACCTGTCACCTACAGTCTATACCTGTACCTGTCACCTACAGTATATACCTGTACCTGTCACCTACAGTATATACCTGTCACCTACAGTCTATACCTGTACCTGTCACCTACAGTACATACCTGTACCTGTCACCTACAGTCTATACCTGTACCTGTCACCTACAGTCTATACCTGTCACCTATAGTATATACCTGTCACCTACAGTCTATACCTGTACCTGTCACCTACAGGACATACCTGTACCTGTCACCTACAGTATATACCTGTCACCTACAGTACATACCTGTACCTGTCACCTACAGTCTATACCTGTACCTGTCACCTACAGTCTATACCTGTACCTGTACCTGTCACCTACAGTCTATACCTGTACCTGTCACCTACAGTCTATACCTGTACCTGTCACCTACAGTCTATACCTGTACCTGTCACCTACAGTCTATACCTGTCACCTACAGTCTACCTGTCACCTACAGTATGTACCTGTCACCTACAGTATATACCTGTACCTGTCACCTACAGTATATACCTGTACCTGTCACCTACAGTATATACCTGTACCTGTCACCTACAGTCTATACCTGTCACCTACAGTCTATACCTGTACCTGTCACCTACAGTTTGTACCTGTCACCTACAGTCTATACCTGTCACCTACAGTCTTTACCTGTGCCTGTCACCTACAGTATGTACCTGTCACCTACAGTCTATACCTGTCACCTACAGTCTATACCTTTCACCTACAGTCTATACCTGTCACATACAGTCTATACCTGTCACCTACAGTATATACCTGTACCTGTCACCTACAGTATATACCTGTACCTGTCACCTACAGTATATACCTGTACCTGTCACCTACAGTCTATACCTGTACCTGTCACCTACAGTCTATACCTGTACCTGTCACCTACAGTCTATACCTGTACCTGTCACCTACAGTCTATACCTGTACCTGTCACCTACAGTCTGTACCTGTACCTGTCACCTACAGTCTATACCTGTCACCTACAGTATGTACCTGTCACCTACAGTATGTACCTGTACCTGTCACCTACAGTCTATACCTGTCACCTACAGTATGTACCTGTACCTGTCACCTAAAGTATGTACCTGTCACCTACAGTATATACCTGTCAACTACAGTATCTACCTGTCACCTACAGTATCTACCTGTCACCTACAGTATCTACCTGTACCTGTCACCTACAGTATATACCTGTACCTGTCACCTACAGTATATACCTGTCGCCTACAGTATATACCTGTCGCCTACAGTATGTACCTGTCGCCTACAGTATGTACCTGTCGCCACAGTATGTACCTGTCGCCTAGGGTATGTACCTGTCACCTACAGTATATACCTGTCACCTACAGTATGTACCTGTCACCTACAGTATGTACCTGTCGCCTACAGTATGTACTGTCGCCACAGTATGTACCTGCCGCCTACAGTATGTACCTGTCGCCACAGTATGTACTGTCGCCACAGTATGTACTGTCGCCACAGTATGTACTCTGTCACCTACAGTATGTACCTGTCGCCACAGTATGTACCTGTCGCCTACAGTATGTACTGTCGCCTACAGTATGTACCTGTCACCTACAGTATGTACGTGTCACCTACAGTATATACTCGTCACCTACAGTATATACCTGTCACCTACAGTATGTACCTGTCACCTACAGTATGTACCTGTCACCTGCAGTATCTACCTGTTACCAACAGTATGTACCTGTACCTGTCACCTACAGTATGTACCTGTCACCTACAGTCTATACCTGTACCTGTCACCTACAGTCTAGACCTGTCACCTACAGTCTAGACCTGTCACCTACAGTCTATACCTGTCACCTACAATAAGTACCTGTACCTGTCACCTACAGTCTATACCTGTACCTGTCACCTACAGTATGTACCTGTACCTGTCACCTACAGTCTATACCTGTCACCTACAGTCTATACCTGTCACCTACAGTCTATACCTGTCACCTACAGTCTATACCTGTACCTGTCACCTACAGTCTATACCTGTACCTGTCACCTACAGTCTATACCTGTACCTGTCACCTACAGTCTATACCTGTACCTGTCACCTACAGTACATACCTGTACCTGTCACCTACAGTACATACCTGTACCTGTCCCCTACAGTCTATACCTGTACCTGTCACCTACAGTCTATACCTGTACCTGTCACCTACAGTACATACCTGTACCTGTCACCTACAGTCTGTACCTGTCACCTACAGTCTGTACCTGTCACCTACAGTCTATACCTGTACCTGTCACCTACAGTATATACCTGTACCTGTCACCTACAGTATATACCTGTACCTGTCACCTACAGTACATACCTGTACCTGTCACCTACAGTACATACCTGTACCTGTCACCTACAGTCTATACCTGTACCTGTCACCTACAGTATACACCTGTACCTGTCACCTACAGTACATACCTGTACCTGTCACCTACAGTCTATACCTGTACCTGTCACCTACAGTACATACCTGTACCTGTCACCTACAGTCTATACCTGTACCTGTCACCTACAGTATGTACCTGTCACCTACAGTCTATACCTGTCACCTACAGTATGTACCTGTCACCTACAGTCTTTACCTGTACCTGTCACCTACAGTATGTACCTGTCACCTACAGTCTATACCTGTCACCTACAGTCTATACCTGTCACCTACAGTATATACCTGTACCTGTCACCTACAGTCTATACCTGTACCTGTCACCTACAGTCTATACCTGTACCTGTCACCTACAGTATATACCTGTACCTATCACCTACAGTATATACCTGTACCTGTCACCTACAGTCTATACCTGTACCTGTCACCTACAGTCTATACCTGTACCTGTCACCTACAGTCTATACCTGTACCTGTCACCTACAGTATGTACCTGTCACCTACAGTCTATACCTGTACCTGTCACCTACAGTCTATACCTGTACCTGTCACCTACAGTCTATACCTGTACCTGTCACCTACAGTATGTACCTGTACCTGTCACCTACAGTATGTACCTGTACCTGTCACCTACAGTATGTACCTGTACCTGTCACCTACAGTATGTACCTGTCACCTACAGTATGTACCTGTCACCTACAGTATGTACCTGTCACCTACAGTATGTACCTGTCACCTACAGTATGTACTCTGTCACCTACAGTATGTACCTGTACCTGTCACCTAAAGTATGTACTGTCACCACAGTATATACCTGTACCTGTCACCTACAGTATGTACCTGTACCTGTCACCTACAGTATGTACCTGTACCTGTCACCTACAGTATGTACCTGTCACCTACAGTATGTACCTGTCACCTACAGTATGTACCTGTACCTGTCACCTACAGTATGTACCTGTCACCTACAGTATGTACCTGTACCTGTCACCTAAAGTATGTACCTGTCGCCTACAGTATGTACCTGTCACCTACAGTATCTACCTGTCGCCTACAGTATGTACCTGTCGCCTACAGTATGTACCTGTCGCCAGTATGTACCTGTCGCCACAGTATGTACCTGTCGCCACAGTATATACCTCTGTCGCCAGTATGTACCTGCGCCACAGTATATACCTGTCGCCACAGTATGTACCGCCTACAGTATGTACCTGGCTTACAGTATGTACCTGTCGCCTACAGTATGTACCTGTCGCCACAGTATGTACCTGTCGCCTACAGTATGTACCTGTCGCCAGTATGTACCTGTCGCCACAGTATGTACCTGTCACCTACAGTATATACCTGTCACCTACAGTATGTACCTGTCACCTACAGTATGTACCTGTCACCAGTATGTACCTGTTACCTAGTATGTACCTGTCACCTACAGTATGTACCTGTCACCTACAGTATATACCTGTACCTGTCACCTACAGTACCTGTACCTGTCACCTAACAGTATCTGTCACCTGTCACAAGGGTAGTCTATCACCTCAGCTGTACCTGTCACCTACAGTATATACCTGTACCTGTCACCTACAGTATGTACCTATACAGTGTACCTGTCACCTACAGTATGTACCTGTCACTGTCTGTACCTGTCACCTACAGTCTATACCTGTACCTGTCACCTACAGTATGTACCTGTCACCTACAGTATGTATATACCTACAGTATGTACCTGTCACCTACAGTATGTACCTGTCACCTACAGTATGTACCTGTCACCTACAGTCTATACCTGTCACCTACAGTCTATACCTGTCACCTAGAGTCTATACCTGTACCTGTCACCTACAGTCTATACCTGTACCTGTCACCTACAGTCTGTACTGTACCTGTCACCTACAGTCTGTACCTGTACCTGTCACCTACAGTCTATACCTGTACCTGTCACCTACAGTCTATACCTGTACCTGTCACCTACAGTATGTACCTGTCACCTACAGTATATACCTGTACCTGTCACCTACAGTCTATTCCTGTACCTGTCACCTACAGTCTATACCTGTACCTGTCACCTACAGTATGTACCTGTCACCTACAGTATATACCTGTACCTGTCACCTACAGTATATACCTGTACCTGTCACCTACAGTATGTACCTGTCACCTACAGTATATACCCTCTCACCTACAGTCTATTCCTGTACCTGTCACCTACAGTCTATTCCTGTACCTACCTACAGTGTATACCTGTCACCTACAGTATATACCTGTCACCTACAGTATATATCTGTCACCTACAGTCTATTCCTGTACCTGTCACCTACAGTCTATACCTGTACCTGTCACCTACAGTCTATATGTACCTGTCACCTACAGTATATACCTGTACCTGTCACCTACAGTATGTACCTGTCACCTACAGTATATACCTGTACCTGTCACCTACAGTATACCTGTACCTGTCACCTACAGTATATACCTGTACCTGTCACCTACAGTATATGTACCTCACCTACAGTCTATACCTGTCACCTACAGTATATACCTGTCACCTACAGTATATATCTGTCACCTACAGTCTATTCCTGTACCTGTCACCTACAGTCTATACCTGTACCTGTCACCTACAGTCTATACCTGTACCTGTCACCTACAGTCTATGCCTGTACCTGTCACCTACAGTATATACCTGTACCTGTCACCTACAATCTATACCTGTCACCTACAGTCTATACCTGTACCTGTCACCTACAGTCTATACCTGTACCTGTCACCTACAGTCTATACCTGTACCTGTCACCTACAGTCTATACCTGTACCTGTCACCTACAGTCTATAACTGTACCTGTCACCTACAGTATATACCTGTACCTGTCACCTACAGTCTAGACCTGTCACCTACAGTCTAGACCTGTCACCTACAGTCTATACCTGTACCTGTCACCTACAGAATGTGCCTATCACCTACAGTATGTACCTGTCACCTACAGTCTATACCTGTCACCTACAGTCTATACCTGTACCTGTCACCTACAGTATGTACCTGTCACCTACAGTATATACCTGTACCTGTCACCTACAGTATATACCTGTACCTGTCACCTACAGTATATACCTGTGCCTGTCACCTACAGTATATACCTGTCACCTACAGTATGTTCCTGTCACCTACAGTATGTACCTGTCACCTACAGTCTATTCCTGTACCTGTCACCTACAGTATATACCTGTACCTGTCACCTACAGTATATACCTGTCACCTACAGTATATATCTGTCACCTACAGTCTATACCTGTACCTGTCACCTACAGTATATACCTGTACCTGTCACCTACAGTATATACCTGTACCTGTCACCTACAGTATATACCTGTCACCTACAGTACATACCTGTACCTGTCACCTACAGTCTATACCTGTACCTGTCACCTACAGTCTATACCTGTCACCTACAGTCTATACCTGTACCTGTCACCTACAGTATATACCTGTACCTGTCACCTACAGTATATACCTGTACCTGTCACCTACAGTCTATACCTGTCACCTACAGTACATACCTGTACCTGTCACCTACAGTCTATACCTGTACCTGTCACCTACAGTATGTACCTGTCACCTACAGTCTATACCTGTCACCTACAGTATGTACCTGTACCTGTCACCTACAGTCTTTACCTGTACCTGTCACCTACAGTATGTACCTGTCACCTACAGTCTATACCTGTCACCTACAGTCTATACCTGTCACCTACAGTATATACCTGTACCTGTCACCTACAGTATATACCTGTACCTGTCACCTACAGTATATACCTGTACCTGTCACCTACAGTCTATACCTGTACCTGTCACCTACAGTCTATACCTGTACCTGTCACCTACAGTCTATACCTGTACCTGTCACCTACAGTATGTACCTGTACCTGTCACCTACAGTATGTACGTGTCACCTACAGTCTATACCTATACCTGTCACCTACAGTCTATACCTGTACCTGTCACCTACAGTATGTACCTGTCACCTACAGTATGTACCTGTCACCTACAGTCTATACCTGTACCTGTCACCTACAGTATGTACCTGTCACCTAGAGTCTATACCTGTACCTGTCACCTACAGTCTATACCTGTACCTGTCACCTACAGTCTGTACCTGTACCTGTCACCTACAGTCTATACCTGTACCTGTCACCTACAGTCTATACCTGTACCTGTCACCTACAGTATATACCTGTACCTGTCACCTACAGTCTATACCTGTACCTGTCACCTACAGTATATACCTGTACCTGTCACCTACAGTATATACCTGTACCTGTCACCTACAGTCTATACCTGTCACCTACAGTATATACCTGTCACCTACAGTCTATACCTGTACCTGTCACCTACAGTCTATACCTATACCTGTCACCTACAGTCTATACCTATACCTGTCACCTACAGTCTATACCTGTACCTGTCACCTACAGTATATACCTGTACCTATCACCTACAGTCTAGACCTGTCACCTACAGTCTAGACCTGTCACCTACAGTCTAGACCTGTCACCTACAGTCTATACCTGTCACCTACAGTCTATACCTGTCACCTACAATATGTACCTGTACCTGTCACCTACAGTCTATACCTGTACCTGTCACCTACAGTATGTACCTGTACCTGTCACCTACAGTATATACCTGTCACCTACAGTCTATACCTGTCACCTACAGTCTATACCTGTCACCTACAGTATATACCTGTACCTGTCACCTACAGTATATACCTGTCACCTACAGTATATATCTGTCACCTACAGTCTATTCCTGTACCTGTCACCTACAGTCTATACCTGTACCTGTCACCTACAGTCTATACCTGTACCTGTCACCTACAGTCTATACCTGTACCTGTCACCTACAGTATATACCTGTACCTGTCACCTACAATCTATACCTGTACCTGTCACCTACAGTCTATACCTGTACCTGTCACCTACAGTCTATACCTGTACCTGTCACCTACAGTCTATACCTGTACCTGTCACCTACAGTCTATAACTGTACCTGTCACCTACAGTATATACCTGTACCTGTCACCTACAGTCTAGACCTGTCACCTACAGTCTAGACCTGTCACCTACAGTCTATACCTGTACCTGTCACCTACAGAATGTACCTATCACCTACAGTATGTACCTGTCACCTACAGTCTATACCTGTCACCTACAGTCTATACCTGTACCTGTCACCTACAGTATGTACCTGTCACCTACAGTATATACCTGTACCTGTCACCTACAGTATATACCTGTACCTGTCACCTACAGTATATACCTGTCACCTACAGTATATACCTGTCACCTACAGTATGTTCCTGTCACCTACAGTATGTACCTGTCACCTACAGTCTATTCCTGTACCTGTCACCTACAGTATATACCTGTACCTGTCACCTACAGTATATACCTGTCACCTACAGTATATATCTGTCACCTACAGTCTATACCTGTACCTGTCACCTACAGTATATACCTGTACCTGTCACCTACAGTATATACCTGTACCTGTCACCTACAGTATATACCTGTCACCTACAGTACATACCTGTACCTGTCACCTACAGTCTATACCTGTACCTGTCACCTACAGTCTATACCTGTCACCTACAGTCTATACCTGTACCTGTCACCTACAGTATATACCTGTACCTGTCACCTACAGTATATACCTGTACCTGTCACCTACAGTCTATACCTGTCACCTACAGTACATACCTGTACCTGTCACCTACAGTCTATACCTGTACCTGTCACCTACAGTATGTACCTGTCACCTACAGTCTATACCTGTCACCTACAGTATGTACCTGTACCTGTCACCTACAGTCTTTACCTGTACCTGTCACCTACAGTATGTACCTGTCACCTACAGTCTGTACCTGTCACCTACAGTCTATACCTGTCACCTACAGTCTATACCTGTCACCTACAGTATATACCTGTACCTGTCACCTACAGTATATACCTGTACCTGTCACCTACAGTATATACCTGTACCTGTCACCTACAGTATATACCTGTACCTGTCACCTACAGTCTATACCTGTACCTGTCACCTACAGTCTATACCTGTACCTGTCACCTACAGTCTATACCTGTACCTGTCACCTACAGTATGTACCTGTACCTGTCACCTACAGTATGTACCTGTCACCTACAGTCTATACCTATACCTGTCACCTACAGTCTATACCTGTACCTGTCACCTACAGTATGTACCTGTACCTGTCTCCAACAGTATGTACCTGTCTCCTACAGTATGTACCTGTCACCTACAGTATGCACCTGTCACCTACAGTATGTACCTGTCACCTACAGTCTATACCTGTACCTGTCACCTACAGTCTGTACCTGTACCTGTCACCTACAGTCTATACCTGTACCTGTCACCTACAGTATATACCTTTACCTGTCACCTACAGTACATACCTGTACCTGTCACCTACAGTCTATACCTATACCTGTCACCTACAGTATATACCTGTCACCTACAGTCTATACCTGTACCTGTCACCTACAGTCTATACCTATACCTGTCACCTACAGTCTATACCTATACCTGTCACCTACAGTCTATACCTGTACCTGTCACCTACAGTATATACCTGTACCTATCACCTACAGTCTAGACCTGTCACCTACAGTCTAGACCTGTCACCTACAGTCTAGACCTGTCACCTACAGTCTATACCTGTCACCTACAGTCTATACCTGTCACCTACAATATGTACCTGTACCTGTCACCTACAGTCTATACCTGTACCTGTCACCTACAGTATGTACCTGTACCTGTCACCTACAGTATATACCTGTCACCTACAGTCTATACCTGTCACCTACAGTCTATACCTGTCACCTACAGTCTATACCTGTCACCTACAGTCTATACCTGTACCTGTCACCTACAGTCTATACCTGTACCTGTCACCTACAGTCTATACCTGTACCTGTCACCTATAGTACATACCTGTACCTGTCACCTATAGTACATACCTGTACCTGTCACCTACAGTATATACCTGTCACCTACAGTATGTTCCTGTCACCTACAGTATGTACCTGTCACCTACAGTATATACCTGTACCTGTCACCTACAGTATATACCTGTCACCTACAGTATATATCTGTCACCTACAGTCTATTCCTGTACCTGTCACCTACAGTCTATACCTGTACCTGTCACCTACAGTCTATACCTGTACCTGTCACCTACAGTCTATACCTGTACCTGTCACCTACAGTATATACCTGTACCTGTCACCTACAATCTATACCTGTACCTGTCACCTACAGTCTATACCTGTACCTGTCACCTACAGTCTATACCTGTACCTGTCACCTACAGTCTATACCTGTACCTGTCACCTACAGTCTATAACTGTACCTGTCACCTACAGTATATACCTGTACCTGTCACCTACAGTCTAGACCTGTCACCTACAGTCTAGACCTGTCACCTACAGTCTATACCTGTACCTGTCACCTACAGAATGTACCTATCACCTACAGTATGTACCTGTCACCTACAGTCTATACCTGTCACCTACAGTCTATACCTGTACCTGTCACCTACAGTATGTATGCCTGTCACCTACAGTATATACCTGTACCTGTCACCTACAGTATATACCTGTACCTGTCACCTACAGTATATACCTGTCACCTACAGTATATACCTGTCACCTACAGTATGTTCCTGTCACCTACAGTATGTACCTGTCACCTACAGTCTATTCCTGTACCTGTCACCTACAGTATATACCTGTACCTGTCACCTACAGTATATACCTGTCACCTACAGTATATATCTGTCACCTACAGTCTATACCTGTACCTGTCACCTACAGTATATACCTGTACCTGTCACCTACAGTATATACCTGTACCTGTCACCTACAGTATATACCTGTCACCTACAGTACATACCTGTACCTGTCACCTACAGTCTATACCTGTACCTGTCACCTACAGTCTATACCTGTCACCTACAGTCTATACCTGTACCTGTCACCTACAGTATATACCTGTACCTGTCACCTACAGTATATACCTGTACCTGTCACCTACAGTCTATACCTGTCACCTACAGTACATACCTGTACCTGTCACCTACAGTCTATACCTGTACCTGTCACCTACAGTATGTACCTGTCACCTACAGTCTATACCTGTCACCTACAGTATGTACCTGTACCTGTCACCTACAGTCTTTACCTGTACCTGTCACCTACAGTATGTACCTGTCACCTACAGTCTGTACCTGTCACCTACAGTCTATACCTGTCACCTACAGTCTATACCTGTCACCTACAGTATATACCTGTACCTGTCACCTACAGTATATACCTGTACCTGTCACCTACAGTATATACCTGTACCTGTCACCTACAGTATATACCTGTACCTGTCACCTACAGTCTATACCTGTACCTGTCACCTACAGTCTATACCTGTACCTGTCACCTACAGTCTATACCTGTACCTGTCACCTACAGTATGTACCTGTACCTGTCACCTACAGTATGTACCTGTCACCTACAGTCTATACCTATACCTGTCACCTACAGTCTATACCTGTACCTGTCACCTACAGTATGTACCTGTACCTGTCTCCAACAGTATGTACCTGTCTCCTACAGTATGTACCTGTCACCTACAGTATGCACCTGTCACCTACAGTATGTACCTGTCACCTACAGTCTATACCTGTACCTGTCACCTACAGTCTGTACCTGTACCTGTCACCTACAGTCTATACCTGTACCTGTCACCTACAGTATATACCTTTACCTGTCACCTACAGTACATACCTGTACCTGTCACCTACAGTCTATACCTGTACCTGTCACCTACAGTATATACCTGTACCTGTCACCTACAGTATATACCTGTCACCTACAGTCTATACCTGTACCTGTCACCTACAGTACATACCTGTACCTGTCACCTACAGTCTATACCTGTACCTGTCACCTACAGTCTATACCTGTCACCTATAGTATATACCTGTCACCTACAGTCTATACCTGTACCTGTCACCTACAGGACATACCTGTACCTGTCACCTACAGTATATACCTGTCACCTACAGTACATACCTGTACCTGTCACCTACAGTCTATACCTGTACCTGTCACCTACAGTCTATACCTGTACCTGTACCTGTCACCTACAGTCTATACCTGTACCTGTCACCTACAGTCTATACCTGTACCTGTCACCTACAGTCTATACCTGTACCTGTCACCTACAGTCTATACCTGTCACCTACAGTCTACCTGTCACCTACAGTATGTACCTGTCACCTACAGTATATACCTGTACCTGTCACCTACAGTATATACCTGTACCTGTCACCTACAGTATATACCTGTACCTGTCACCTACAGTCTATACCTGTCACCTACAGTCTATACCTGTACCTGTCACCTACAGTTTGTACCTGTCACCTACAGTCTATACCTGTCACCTACAGTCTTTACCTGTGCCTGTCACCTACAGTATGTACCTGTCACCTACAGTCTATACCTGTCACCTACAGTCTATACCTTTCACCTACAGTCTATACCTGTCACATACAGTCTATACCTGTCACCTACAGTATATACCTGTACCTGTCACCTACAGTATATACCTGTACCTGTCACCTACAGTATATACCTGTACCTGTCACCTACAGTCTATACCTGTACCTGTCACCTACAGTCTATACCTGTACCTGTCACCTACAGTCTATACCTGTACCTGTCACCTACAGTCTATACCTGTACCTGTCACCTACAGTCTGTACCTGTACCTGTCACCTACAGTCTATACCTGTCACCTACAGTATGTACCTGTCACCTACAGTATGTACCTGTACCTGTCACCTACAGTCTATACCTGTCACCTACAGTATGTACCTGTACCTGTCACCTAAAGTATGTACCTGTCACCTACAGTATATACCTGTCAACTACAGTATCTACCTGTCACCTACAGTATCTACCTGTCACCTACAGTATCTACCTGTACCTGTCACCTACAGTATATACCTGTACCTGTCACCTACAGTATATACCTGTCGCCTACAGTATATACCTGTCGCCTACAGTATGTACCGTCGCCACAGTATGTACCTGTCGCCAGTATGTACCTGTCGCCTAGGGTATGTACCTGTCACCTACAGTATATACCTGTCACCTACAGTATGTACCTGTCACCTACAGTATGTACCTGTCGCCTACAGTATGTACCTGTCGCCAGTATGTACTCTGTCGCCACAGTATGTACCTGTCGCCACAGTATGTACCTGTCGCCTACAGTATGTACCTGTCGCTACAGTATGTACCTGTCACCTACAGTATGTACTCTGTCGCCTACAGTATGTACCTGTCGCCTGTATGTACCTGTCGCCACAGTATGTACCTGTCACCTACAGTATGTACGTGTCACCTACAGTATATACCTGTCACCTACAGTATATACCTGTCACCTACAGTATGTACCTGTCACCTACAGTATGTACCTGTCACCTGCAGTATCTACCTGTTACCAACAGTATGTACCTGTACCTGTCACCTACAGTATGTACCTGTCACCTACAGTCTATACCTGTACCTGTCACCTACAGTCTAGACCTGTCACCTACAGTCTAGACCTGTCACCTACAGTCTATACCTGTCACCTACAATAAGTACCTGTACCTGTCACCTACAGTCTATACCTGTACCTGTCACCTACAGTATGTACCTGTACCTGTCACCTACAGTATGTACCTGTACCTGTCACCTACAGTCTATACCTGTCACCTACAGTCTATACCTGTCACCTACAGTCTATACCTGTACCTGTCACCTACAGTCTATACCTGTACCTGTCACCTACAGTCTATACCTGTACCTGTCACCTACAGTCTATACCTGTACCTGTCACCTACAGTCTATACCTGTACCTGTCACCTACAGTACATACCTGTACCTGTCACCTACAGTACATACCTGTACCTGTCCCCTACAGTCTATACCTGTACCTGTCACCTACAGTCTATACCTGTACCTGTCACCTACAGTACATACCTGTACCTGTCACCTACAGTCTGTACCTGTCACCTACAGTCTGTACCTGTCACCTACAGTCTATACCTGTACCTGTCACCTACAGTATATACCTGTACCTGTCACCTACAGTACATACCTGTACCTGTCACCTACAGTACATACCTGTACCTGTCACCTACAGTCTATACCTGTACCTGTCACCTACAGTATACACCTGTACCTGTCACCTACAGTACATACCTGTACCTGTCACCTACAGTCTATACCTGTACCTGTCACCTACAGTACATACCTGTACCTGTCACCTACAGTCTATACCTGTACCTGTCACCTACAGTATGTACCTGTCACCTACAGTCTATACCTGTCACCTACAGTATGTACCTGTCACCTACAGTCTTTACCTGTACCTGTCACCTACAGTATGTACCTGTCACCTACAGTCTATACCTGTCACCTACAGTCTATACCTGTCACCTACAGTATATACCTGTACCTGTCACCTACAGTCTATACCTGTACCTGTCACCTACAGTCTATACCTGTACCTGTCACCTACAGTATATACCTGTACCTATCACCTACAGTATATACCTGTACCTGTCACCTACAGTCTATACCTGTACCTGTCACCTACAGTCTATACCTGTACCTGTCACCTACAGTCTATACCTGTACCTGTCACCTACAGTATGTACCTGTCACCTACAGTCTATACCTGTACCTGTCACCTACAGTCTATACCTGTACCTGTCACCTACAGTCTATACCTGTACCTGTCACCTACAGTATGTACCTGTACCTGTCACCTACAGTATGTACCTGTACCTGTCACCTACAGTATGTACCTGTACCTGTCACCTACAGTATGTACCTGTCACCTACAGTATGTACCTGTCACCTACAGTATGTACCTGTCACCTACAGTATGTACCTGTCACCTACAGTATGTACCTGTCACCTACAGTATGTACCTGTACCTGTCACCTAAAGTATGTACCTGTCACCTACAGTATATACCTGTACCTGTCACCTACAGTATGTACCTGTACCTGTCACCTACAGTATGTACCTGTACCTGTCACCTACAGTATGTACCTGTCACCTACAGTATGTACCTGTCACCTACAGTATGTACCTGTACCTGTCACCTACAGTATGTACCTGTCACCTACAGTATGTACCTGTACCTGTCACCTAAAGTATGTACCTGTCGCCTACAGTATGTACCTGTCACCTACAGTATCTACCTGTCGCCACAGTATGTACCTGTCGCCTACAGTATGTACCTGTCGCCACAGTATGTACCTGTCGCCTACAGTATGTACCTGTCGCCTACAGTATATACCTGTCGCCTACAGTATGTACCTGTCGCCTACAGTATATACCTGTCGCCTACAGTATGTACCTGTCGCCACAGTATGTACCTGTCGCCTACAGTATGTACCTGTCGCCTACAGTATGTACCTGTCGCCACAGTATGTACCTGTCGCCTACAGTATGTACCTGTCGCCTACAGTATGTACCTGTCACCTACAGTATATACCTGTCACCTACAGTATGTACCTGTCACCTACAGTATATACCTGTCACCTACAGTATGTACCTGTCACCTACAGTATGTACCTGTCACCTACAGTATCTACCTGTTACCAACAGTATGTACCTGTACCTGTCACCTACAGTATGTACCTGTCACCTACAGTATGTACCTGTACCTGTCACCTACAGTATGTACCTGTCACCAACAGTATATACCTGTACCTGTCACCTACAGTATGTACCTGTCACCTACAGTATGTACCTGTCACCTACAGTATGTACCTGTCACCTACAGTATGTACCTGTCACCTACAGTATGTACCTGTCACCTACAGTATGTACCTGTCACCTACAGTATGTACCTGTCACCTACAGTATGTACCTGTCACCTACAGTCTGTACCTGTCACCTACAGTCTATACCTGTACCTGTCACCTACAGTATGTACCTGTCACCTACAGTATGTACCTGTCACCTACAGTATGTACCTGTCACCTACAGTATGTACCTGTCACCTACAGTATGTACCTGTCACCTACAGTCTATACCTGTCACCTACAGTCTATACCTGTCACCTAGAGTCTATACCTGTACCTGTCACCTACAGTCTATACCTGTACCTGTCACCTACAGTCTGTACCTGTACCTGTCACCTACAGTCTGTACCTGTACCTGTCACCTACAGTCTATACCTGTACCTGTCACCTACAGTCTATACCTGTACCTGTCACCTACAGTATGTACCTGTCACCTACAGTATATACCTGTACCTGTCACCTACAGTCTATTCCTGTACCTGTCACCTACAGTCTATACCTGTACCTGTCACCTACAGTATGTACCTGTCACCTACAGTATATACCTGTACCTGTCACCTACAGTATATACCTGTACCTGTCACCTACAGTATGTACCTGTCACCTACAGTATATACCTGTACCTCTCACCTACAGTCTATTCCTGTACCTGTCACCTACAGTCTATTCCTGTACCTGTCACCTACAGTATATACCTGTCACCTACAGTATATACCTGTCACCTACAGTATATATCTGTCACCTACAGTCTATTCCTGTACCTGTCACCTACAGTCTATACCTGTACCTGTCACCTACAGTCTATACCTGTACCTGTCACCTACAGTATATACCTGTACCTGTCACCTACAGTATGTACCTGTCACCTACAGTATATACCTGTACCTGTCACCTACAGTATATACCTGTACCTGTCACCTACAGTATATACCTGTACCTGTCACCTACAGTATATACCTGTACCTGTCACCTACAGTCTATACCTGTCACCTACAGTATATACCTGTCACCTACAGTCTATACCTGTACCTGTCACCTACAGTATATACCTGTACCTGTCACCTACAGTCTATAACTGTACCTGTCACCTACAGTATATACCTGTACCTGTCACCTACAGTCTAGACCTGTCACCTACAGTCTAGACCTGTCACCTACAGTCTAGACCTGTCACCTACAGTCTAGACCTGTCACCTACAGTCTAGACCTGTACCTGTCACCTACAGTATGTACCTGTACCTGTCACCTACAGTATATACCTGTCACCTACAGTCTATACCTGTACCTGTCACCTACAGTCTATTCCTGTACCTGTCACCTACAGTATATACCTGTACCTGTCACCTACAGTCTATTCCTGTACCTGTCACCTACAGTCTATTCCTGTACCTGTCACCTACAGTATATACCTGTACCTGTCACCTACAGTATATACCTGTCACCTACAGTATATATCTGTGACCTACAGTCTATTCCTGTACCTGTCACCTACAGTCTATACCTGTACCTGTCACCTACAGTCTATACCTGTACCTGTCACCTACAGTATGTACCTGTACCTGTCACCTACAGTATGTACCTGTACCTGTCACCTACAGTATGTACCTGTACCTGTCACCTACAGTATGTACCTGTCACCTACAGTATGTACCTGTCACCTACAGTATGTACCTGTCACCTACAGTATGTACCTGTCACCTACAGTATGTACCTGTACCTGTCACCTAAAGTATGTACCTGTCACCTGCAGTATATACCTGTACCTGTCACCTACAGTATGTACCTGTACCTGTCACCTACAGTATGTACCTGTACCTGTCACCTACAGTATGTACCTGTCACCTACAGTATGTACCTGTCACCTACAGTATGTACCTGTACCTGTCACCTACAGTATGTACCTGTCACCTACAGTATGTACCTGTACCTGTCACCTAAAGTATGTACCTGTCACCTAAAGTATGTACCTGTCGCCTGCAGTATGTACCTGTCACCTACAGTATCTACCTGTCGCCACAGTATGTACCTGTCGCCTACAGTATGTACCTGTCGCCTACAGTATGTACCTGTCGCCTACAGTATGTACTCTGTCGCCTGTATATACCTGTCGCCTACAGTATGTACTGTCACCTATGTACCTGTCGCCTACAGTATGTACCTGTCGCCTGTACCTGTCACCTACAGTATGTACCTGTCACCTACAGTATGTACATGTCGCCACAGTATGTACCTGTCACCTACAGTATATACCTGTCACCTACAGTATGTACCTGTCACCTACAGTATATACCTGTCACCTACAGTATGTCCTGTCACCTACAGTATGTACCTGTCACCTACAGTATCTACCTGTTACCAACAGTATGTACCTGTACCTGTCACCTACAGTATGTACCTGTCACCTACAGTATGTACCTGTACCTGTCACCTACAGTATGTACCTGTCACCAACAGTATATACCTGTACCTGTCACCTACAGTATGTACCTGTCACCTACAGTATGTACCTGTCACCTACAGTATGTACCTGTCACCTACAGTATGTACCTGTCACCTACAGTATGTACCTGTCACCTACAGTATGTACCTGTCACCTACAGTATGTACCTGTCACCTACAGTCTGTACCTGTCACCTACAGTCTATACCTGTACCTGTCACCTACAGTATGTACCTGTCACCTACAGTATGTACCTGTCACCTACAGTATGTACCTGTCACCTACAGTATGTACCTGTCACCTACAGTATGTACCTGTCACCTACAGTCTATACCTGTCACCTACAGTCTATACCTGTCACCTAGAGTCTATACCTGTACCTGTCACCTACAGTCTATACCTGTACCTGTCACCTACAGTCTGTACCTGTACCTGTCACCTACAGTCTGTACCTGTACCTGTCACCTACAGTCTATACCTGTACCTGTCACCTACAGTCTATACCTGTACCTGTCACCTACAGTATGTACCTGTCACCTACAGTATATACCTGTACCTGTCACCTACAGTCTATTCCTGTACCTGTCACCTACAGTCTATACCTGTACCTGTCACCTACAGTATGTACCTGTCACCTACAGTATATACCTGTACCTGTCACCTACAGTATATACCTGTACCTGTCACCTACAGTATGTACCTGTCACCTACAGTATATACCTGTACCTCTCACCTACAGTCTATTCCTGTACCTGTCACCTACAGTCTATTCCTGTACCTGTCACCTACAGTATATACCTGTCACCTACAGTATATATCTGTCACCTACAGTCTATTCCTGTACCTGTCACCTACAGTCTATACCTGTACCTGTCACCTACAGTCTATACCTGTACCTGTCACCTACAGTATGTACCTGTCACCTACAGTATATACCTGTACCTGTCACCTACAGTATATACCTGTACCTGTCACCTACAGTATATACCTGTACCTGTCACCTACAGTATATACCTGTACCTGTCACCTACAGTCTATACCTGTCACCTACAGTATATACCTGTCACCTACAGTCTATACCTGTACCTGTCACCTACAGTATATACCTGTACCTGTCACCTACAGTCTATAACTGTACCTGTCACCTACAGTATATACCTGTACCTGTCACCTACAGTCTAGACCTGTCACCTACAGTCTAGACCTGTCACCTACAGTCTAGACCTGTCACCTACAGTCTAGACCTGTCACCTACAGTCTAGACCTGTACCTGTCACCTACAGTATGTACCTGTACCTGTCACCTACAGTATATACCTGTCACCTACAGTCTATACCTGTACCTGTCACCTACAGTCTATTCCTGTACCTGTCACCTACAGTATATACCTGTACCTGTCACCTACAGTCTATTCCTGTACCTGTCACCTACAGTCTATTCCTGTACCTGTCACCTACAGTATATACCTGTACCTGTCACCTACAGTATATACCTGTCACCTACAGTATATATCTGTGACCTACAGTCTATTCCTGTACCTGTCACCTACAGTCTATACCTGTACCTGTCACCTACAGTCTATACCTGTACCTGTCACCTACAGTCTATTCCTGTACCTGTCACCTACAGTCTATACCTGTACCTGTCACCTACAGTCTATACCTGTACCTGTCACCTACAGTATATACCTGTACCTGTCACCTACAGTATATACCTGTACCTGTCACCTACAGTCTATACCTGTCACCTACAGTATATACCTGTCACCTACAGTCTATACCTGTACCTGTCACCTACAGTCTATACCTGTACCTGTCACCTACAGTCTATACCTGTACCTGTCACCTACAGTCTATACCTGTACCTGTCACCTACAGTATATACCTGTACCTGTCACCTACAGTCTATAACTGTACCTGTCACCTACAGTATATACCTGTACCTGTCACCTACAGTCTAGACCTGTCACCTACAGTCTAGACCTGTCACCTACAGTCTATACCTGTCACCTACAGTCTATACCTGTCACCTACAATATGTACCTGTACCTGTCACCTACAGTCTATACCTGTACCTGTCACCTACAGTATGTACCTGTACCTGTCACCTACAGTATATACCTGTCACCTACAGTCTATACCTGTCACCTACAGTCTATACCTGTCACCTACAGTCTATACCTGTACCTGTCACCTACAGTCTATACCTGTACCTTTCACCTACAGTCTATACCTGTACCTGTCACCTACAGTCTATACCTGTACCTGTCACCTACAGTCTATACCTGTACCTGTCACCTACAGTCTATACCTGTACCTGTCACCTACAGTATGTACCTGTCACCTACAGTCTATAGCTGTACCTGTCACCTACAGTCTATACCTGTACCTGTCACCTACAGTCTATACCTGTACCTGTCACCTACAGTCTATACCTGTACCTGTCACCTACAGTATGTACCTGTACCTGTCACCTACAGTATGTACCTGTACCTGTCACCTACAGTATGTACCTGTACCTGTCACCTACAGTATGTACCTGTACCTGTCACCTACAGTATGTACCTGTCACCTACAGTATGTACCTGTCACCTACAGTATGTACCTGTCACCTACAGTATGTACCTGTCACCTACAGTATGTACCTGTACCTGTCACCTAAAGTATGTACCTGTCACCTACAGTATATACCTGTACCTGTCACCTACAGTATGTACCTGTACCTGTCACCTACAGTATGTACCTGTACCTGTCACCTACAGTATGTACCTGTCACCTACAGTATGTACCTGTACCTGTCACCTACAGTATGTACCTGTCACCTACAGTATGTACCTGTACCTGTCACCTAAAGTATGTACCTGTCGCCTACAGTATGTACCTGTCACCTACAGTATCTACCTGTCGCCTACAGTATGTACCTGTCGCCTACAGTATGTACCTGTCGCCTACAGTATGTACCTGTCGCCTACAGTATGTACCTGTCACCTACAGTATATACCTGTCGCCTACAGTATGTACCTGTCGCCTACAGTATGTACCTGTCGCCTACAGGATGTACCTGTCGCCTACAGTATGTACCTGTCGCCTACAGTATGTACCTGTCGCCTACAGTATGTACCTGTCGCCTGTATGTACCTGTCGCCTACAGTATGTACCTGTCACCTACAGTATATACCTGTACCTGTCACCTACAGTATGTACCTGTACCTGTCACCTACAGTATGTACCTGTACCTGTCACCTACAGTATGTACCTGTCACCTACAGTATGTACCTGTACCTGTCACCTACAGTATGTACCTGTCACCTACAGTATGTACCTGTACCTGTCACCTAAAGTATGTACCTGTCGCCACAGTATGTACCTGTCACCATACAGTATCTACCTGTCGCCTACAGTATGTACCTGTCGCCACAGTATGTACCTGTCGCCACAGTATGTACCTGTCGCCACAGTATGTACCTGTCACCTACAGTATATACCTGTCGCCTACAGTATGTACCTGTCGCCTACAGTATGTACCTGTCGCCACAGTATGTACCTGTCGCCTACAGTATGTACCTGTCGCCTACAGTATGTACCTGTCGCCTACAGTATGTACCTGTCGCCTACAGTATGTACCTGTCGCCTACAGTATGTACCTGTCACCTACAGTATATACCTGTCACCTACAGTATGTACCTGTCACCTACAGTATATACCTGTCACCTACAGTATGTACCTGTCACCTACAGTATGTACCTGTCACCTACAGTATCTACCTGTTACCAACAGTATGTACCTGTACCTGTCACCTACAGTATGTACCTGTCACCTACAGTATGTACCTGTACCTGTCACCTACAGTCTATACCTGTACCTGTCACCTACAGTCTATACCTGTACCTGTCACCTACAGTCTATACCTGTACCTGTCACCTACAGTCTATTCCTGTACCTGTCACCTACAGTCTATACCTGTACCTGTCACCTACAGTCTATACCTGTACCTGTCACCTACAGTATATACCTGTACCTGTCACCTACAGTATATACCTGTACCTGTCACCTACAGTCTATACCTGTCACCTACAGTATATACCTGTCACCTACAGTCTATACCTGTACCTGTCACCTACAGTCTATACCTGTACCTGTCACCTACAGTCTATACCTGTACCTGTCACCTACAGTCTATACCTGTACCTGTCACCTACAGTATATACCTGTACCTGTCACCTACAGTCTATAACTGTACCTGTCACCTACAGTATATACCTGTACCTGTCACCTACAGTCTAGACCTGTCACCTACAGTCTAGACCTGTCACCTACAGTCTATACCTGTCACCTACAGTCTATACCTGTCACCTACAATATGTACCTGTACCTGTCACCTACAGTCTATACCTGTACCTGTCACCTACAGTATGTACCTGTACCTGTCACCTACAGTATATACCTGTCACCTACAGTCTATACCTGTCACCTACAGTCTATACCTGTCACCTACAGTCTATACCTGTACCTGTCACCTACAGTCTATACCTGTACCTTTCACCTACAGTCTATACCTGTACCTGTCACCTACAGTCTATACCTGTACCTGTCACCTACAGTAAATACCTGTACCTGTCACCTACAGTCTATACCTGTACCTGTCACCTACAGTCTATACCTGTACCTGTCACCTACAGTCTATACCTGTACCTGTCACCTACAGTATGTACCTGTCACCTACAGTCTATACCTGTACCTGTCACCTACAGTCTATACCTGTACCTGTCACCTACAGTCTATACCTGTACCTGTCACCTACAGTCTATACCTGTACCTGTCACCTACAGTATGTACCTGTACCTGTCACCTACAGTATGTACCTGTACCTGTCACCTACAGTATGTACCTGTACCTGTCACCTACAGTATGTACCTGTCACCTACAGTATGTACCTGTCACCTACAGTATGTACCTGTCACCTACAGTATGTACCTGTCACCTACAGTATGTACCTGTCACCTATAGTATGTACCTGTACCTGTCACCTACAGTATGTACCTGTACCTGTCACCTACAGTATGTACCTGTACCTGTCACCTACAGTATGTACCTGTCACCTACAGTATGTACCTGTCACCTACAGTATATACCTGTCGCCTACAGTATGTACCTGTCGCCTACAGTATGTACCTGTCGCCTACAGTATGTACCTGTCGCCTACAGTATGTACCTGTCGCCTACAGTATGTACCTGTCACCTACAGTATGTACCTGTCACCTACAGTATATACCTGTCACCTACAGTATGTACCTGTCACCTACAGTATGTACCTGTCACCTACAGTATCTACCTGTTACCAACAGTATGTACCTGTACCTATGTCACCTACAGTATGTACCTGTCACCTACAGTATATACCTGTACCTGTCACCTACAGTATGTACCTGTACCTGTCACCTACAGTATGTACCTGTACCTGTCACCTACAGTATGTACCTGTCACCTACAGTATGTACCTGTACCTGTCACCTACAGTATGTACCTGTCACCTACAGTATGTACCTGTACCTGTCACCTAAAGTATGTACCTGTCGCCTACAGTATGTACCTGTCACCTACAGTATCTACCTGTCGCCCTACAGTATGTACCTGTCGCCACAGTATGTACCTGTCGCCTACAGTATGTACCTGTCGCCACAGTATGTACCTGTCGCCTACAGTATATACCTGTCGCCTACAGTATGTACCTGTCGCCTACAGTATGTACCTGTCGCCACAGTATGTACCTGTCGCCTACAGTATGTACCTGTCGCCTACAGTATGTACCTGTCGCCTACAGTATGTACCTGTCGCCTACAGTATGTACCTGTCACCTACAGTATGTACCTGTCACCTACAGTATATACCTGTCACCTACAGTATGTACCTGTCACCTACAGTATGTACCTGTCACCTACAGTATCTACCTGTTACCAACAGTATGTACCTGTACCTGTCACCTACAGTATGTACCTGTCACCTACAGTATGTACCTGTACCTGTCACCTACAGTATGTACCTGTCACCAACAGTATATACCTGTACCTGTCACCTACAGTATGTACCTGTCACCTACAGTATGTACCTGTCACCTACAGTATGTACCTGTCACCTACAGTATGTACCTGTCACCTACAGTATGTACCTGTCACCTACAGTCTGTACCTGTCACCTACAGTCTATACCTGTACCTGTCACCTACAGTATGTACCTGTCACCTACAGTATATACCTGTCACCTACAGTATGTACCTGTCACCTACAGTATGTACCTGTCACCTACAGTATCTACCTGTTACCAACAGTATGTACCTGTACCTGTCACCTACAGTATGTACCTGTCACCTACAGTATGTACCTGTACCTGTCACCTACAGTATGTACCTGTCACCAACAGTATATACCTGTACCTGTCACCTACAGTATGTACCTGTCACCTACAGTATGTACCTGTCACCTACACTATGTACCTGTCACCTACAGTATGTACCTGTCACCTACAGTATGTACCTGTCACCTACAGTCTGTACCTGTCTCCTACAGTATGTGTACCTGTCACCTACAGTATGTACCTGTCACCTACAGTCTGTACCTGTCACCTACAGTCTATACCTGTGCCTGTCACCTACAGTATGTACCTGTCACCTACAGTATGTACCTGTCACCTACAGTATGTACCTGTCACCTACAGTATGTACCTGTCACCTACAGTATGTACCTGTCACCTACAGTATGTACCTGTCACCTACAGTCTATACCTGTCACCTACAGTCTATACCTGTCACCTAGAGTCTATACCTGTACCTGTCACCTACAGTCTGTACCTGTACCTGTCACCTACAGTCTGTACCTGTACCTGTCACCTACAGTCTATACCTGTCACCTAGAGTCTATACCTGTACCTGTCACCTACAGTCTATACCTGTACCTGTCACCTACAGTATGTACCTGTACCTGTCACCTACAGTATATACCTGTCACCTACAGTCTATACCTGTCACCTACAGTCTATACCTGTCACCTACAGTCTATACCTGTACCTGTCACCTACAGTCTATACCTGTACCTTTCACCTACAGTCTATACCTGTACCTGTCACCTACAGTCTATACCTGTACCTGTCACCTACAGTAAATACCTGTACCTGTCACCTACAGTCTATACCTGTACCTGTCACCTACAGTACATACCTGTACCTGTCCCCTACAGTCTATACCTGTACCTGTCACCTACAGTCTATACCTGTACCTGTCACCTACAGTCTATACCTGTACCTGTCACCTACAGTATATACCTGTACCTGTCACCTACAGTATATACCTGTCACCTACAGTAAGTACCTGTACCTGTCACGTACAGTCTATACCTGTACCTGTCACCTACAGTATGTACCTGTACCTGTCACCTACAGTATATACCTGTCACCTACAGTCTATACCTGTCACCTACTGTCTATATACCTGTCACCTACAGTCTATACACCTGTCACCTACAGTATATACCTGTACCTGTCACCTACAGTATATACCTGTCACCTACAGTAAGTACCTGTACCTGTCACCTACAGTCTATACCTGTACCTGTCACCTACAGTATGTACCTGTACCTGTCACCTACAGTATGTACCTGTCACCAACAGTATATACCTGTACCTGTCACCTAAAGTATGTACCTGTCGCCTACAGTATGTACCTGTCACCTACAGTATCTACCTGTCGCCTGCAGTATGTACTTATCGCCTACAGTATGTACCTGTCGCCTACAGTATGTACCTGTCGCCTACAGTATGTACCTGTTGCCTACAGTATATACCTGTCGCCTACAGTATGTACCTGTCGCCTACAGTATGTACCTGTCGCCTACAGTATGTACCTGTCGCCTACAGTATGTACCTGTCGCCTACAGTATGTACCTGTCGCCTACAGTATGTACCTGTCGCCTACAGTATGTACCTGTCACCTACAGTATATACCTGTCACCTACAGTATGTACCTGTCACCTACAGTATATACCTGTCACCTACAGTATGTCCCTGTCACCTACAGTATGTACCTGTCACCTACAGTATCTACCTGTTACCAACAGTATGTACCTGTACCTGTCACCTACAGTATGTACCTGTCACCTACAGTGTGTGTACCTGTACCTGTCACCTACAGTCTATGTACCTGTCACCAACAGTATATACCTGTACCTGTCACCTACAGTATGTACCTGTCACCTACAGTATGTACCTGTCACCTACAGTATGTACCTGTCACCTACAGTATGTACCTGTCACCTACAGTATGTACCTGTCACCTACAGTATGTACCTGTCACCTACAGTATGTACCTGTCACCTACAGTCTGTACCTGTCACCTACAGTCTATACCTGTACCTGTCACCTACAGTATGTACCTGTCACCTACAGTATGTACCTGTCACCTACAGTATGTACCTGTCACCTACAGTATGTACCTGTCACCTACAGTATGTACCTGTCACCTACAGTCTATACCTGTCACCTACAGTCTATACCTGTCACCTAGAGTCTATACCTGTACCTGTCACCTACAGTCTATACCTGTACCTGTCACCTACAGTCTGTACCTGTACCTGTCACCTACAGTCTGTACCTGTACCTGTCACCTACAGTCTATACCTGTACCTGTCACCTACAGTCTATACCTGTACCTGTCACCTACAGTATGTACCTGTCACCTACAGTATATACCTGTACCTGTCACCTACAGTCTATTCCTGTACCTGTCACCTACAGTCTATACCTGTACCTGTCACCTACAGTATGTACCTGTCACCTACAGTATATACCTGTACCTGTCACCTACAGTATATACCTGTACCTGTCACCTACAGTATGTACCTGTCACCTACAGTATATACCTGTACCTCTCACCTACAGTCTATTCCTGTACCTGTCACCTACAGTCTATTCCTGTACCTGTCACCTACAGTATATACCTGTCACCTACAGTATATATCTGTCACCTACAGTCTATTCCTGTACCTGTCACCTACAGTCTATACCTGTACCTGTCACCTACAGTCTATACCTGTACCTGTCACCTACAGTATGTACCTGTCACCTACAGTATATACCTGTACCTGTCACCTACAGTATATACCTGTACCTGTCACCTACAGTATATACCTGTACCTGTCACCTACAGTATATACCTGTACCTGTCACCTACAGTCTATACCTGTCACCTACAGTATATACCTGTCACCTACAGTCTATACCTGTACCTGTCACCTACAGTATATACCTGTACCTGTCACCTACAGTCTATAACTGTACCTGTCACCTACAGTATATACCTGTACCTGTCACCTACAGTCTAGACCTGTCACCTACAGTAGACCTGTCACCTACAGTCTAGACCTGTCACCTACAGTCTAGACCTGTCACCTACAGTCTAGACCTGTACCTGTCACCTACAGTATGTACCTGTACCTGTCACCTACAGTATATACCTGTCACCTACAGTCTATACCTGTACCTGTCACCTACAGTCTATTCCTGTACCTGTCACCTACAGTATATACCTGTACCTGTCACCTACAGTCTATTCCTGTACCTGTCACCTACAGTCTATTCCTGTACCTGTCACCTACAGTATATACCTGTACCTGTCACCTACAGTATATACCTGTCACCTACAGTATATATCTGTGACCTACAGTCTATTCCTGTACCTGTCACCTACAGTCTATACCTGTACCTGTCACCTACAGTCTATACCTGTACCTGTCACCTACAGTCTATTCCTGTACCTGTCACCTACAGTCTATACCTGTACCTGTCACCTACAGTCTATACCTGTACCTGTCACCTACAGTATATACCTGTACCTGTCACCTACAGTATATACCTGTACCTGTCACCTACAGTCTATACCTGTCACCTACAGTATATACCTGTCACCTACAGTCTATACCTGTACCTGTCACCTACAGTCTATACCTGTACCTGTCACCTACAGTCTATACCTGTACCTGTCACCTACAGTCTATACCTGTACCTGTCACCTACAGTATATACCTGTACCTGTCACCTACAGTCTATAACTGTACCTGTCACCTACAGTATATACCTGTACCTGTCACCTACAGTCTAGACCTGTCACCTACAGTCTAGACCTGTCACCTACAGTCTATACCTGTCACCTACAGTCTATACCTGTCACCTACAATATGTACCTGTACCTGTCACCTACAGTCTATACCTGTACCTGTCACCTACAGTATGTACCTGTACCTGTCACCTACAGTATATACCTGTCACCTACAGTCTATACCTGTCACCTACAGTCTATACCTGTACCTGTCACCTACAGTCTATACCTGTACCTTTCACCTACAGTCTATACCTGTACCTGTCACCTACAGTCTATACCTGTACCTGTCACCTACAGTAAATACCTGTACCTGTCACCTACAGTCTATACCTGTACCTGTCACCTACAGTCTATACCTGTACCTGTCACCTACAGTCTATACCTGTACCTGTCACCTACAGTATGTACCTGTCACCTACAGTCTATAGCTGTACCTGTCACCTACAGTCTATACCTGTACCTGTCACCTACAGTCTATACCTGTACCTGTCACCTACAGTCTATACCTGTACCTGTCACCTACAGTATGTACCTGTACCTGTCACCTACAGTATGTACCTGTACCTGTCACCTACAGTATGTACCTGTACCTGTCACCTACAGTATGTACCTGTACCTGTCACCTACAGTATGTACCTGTCACCTACAGTATGTACCTGTCACCTACAGTATGTACCTGTCACCTACAGTATGTACCTGTCACCTACAGTATGTACCTGTACCTGTCACCTAAAGTATGTACCTTGATCACCTACAGTATAAGACCTGTACCTGTCACCTACAGTATGTACCTGTACCTGTCACCTACAGTATGTACCTGTACCTGTCACCTACAGTATGTACCTGTCACCTACAGTATGTACCTGTACCTGTCACCTACAGTATGTACCTGTCACCTACAGTATGTACCTGTACCTGTCACCCAAAGTAAGTACCTGTCGCCTACAGTATGTACCTGTCACCTACAGTATCTACCTGTCGCCAACAGTATGTACCTGTCCGTGCTACAGTATGTACCTGTCGCCTACAGTATGTACCTGTCGCCTAAATGTACCTGTCACCTACAGTAATACCTGTCGCCTACAGTATGTACTGTCGCCAGTATGTTAATCGCCAAGGATGTACCTGTGGCGCCTACAGTATGTACCTGTCGCCTACAGTATGTACCTGTCGCCAGTACAGTATGTACCTGTAGCCTACAGTATGTACCTGTCAGCCTACAGTATGTACCTGTCACCTACAGTATATACCTGTACCTGTCACCTACAGTATGTACCTGTACCTGTCACCTACAGTATGTACCTGTACCTGTCACCTACAGTATGTACCTGTCACCTACAGTATGTACCTGTACCTGTCACCTACAGTATGTACCTGTCACCTACAGTATGTACCTGTACCTGTCACCTAAAGTATGTACCTTCGCCTAAAGTATGTACCTGTCACCTACAGTATCTACCTGTCGCCTACAGTATGTACCTGTCGCCTACAGTATGTACCTGTCGCCTACAGTATGTACCTGTCGCCTACAGTATGTACCTGTCACCTACAGTATATACCTGTCGCCTACAGTATGTACCTGTCGCCAGTATGTACCTGTCGCCTACAGTATGTACCTGTCGCCTACAGTATGTACCTGTCGCCTACAGTATGTACTTTGTCGACTACAGTATGTACCTGTCGCCTACAGTATGTACCTGTCGCCTACAGTATGTACCTGTCACCTACAGTATATACCTGTCACCTACAGTATGTACCTGTCACCTACAGTATATACCTGTCACCTACAGTATGTACCTGTCACCTACAGTATGTACCTGTCACCTACAGTATCTACCTGTTACCAACAGTATGTACCTGTACCTGTCACCTACAGTATGTACCTGTCACCTACAGTATGTACCTGTACCTGTCACCTACAGTCTATACCTGTACCTGTCACCTACAGTCTATACCTGTACCTGTCACCTACAGTCTATACCTGTACCTGTCACCTACAGTCTATTCCTGTACCTGTCACCTACAGTCTATACCTGTACCTGTCACCTACAGTCTATACCTGTACCTGTCACCTACAGTATATACCTGTACCTGTCACCTACAGTATATACCTGTACCTGTCACCTACAGTCTATACCTGTCACCTACAGTATATACCTGTCACCTACAGTCTATACCTGTACCTGTCACCTACAGTCTATACCTGTACCTGTCACCTACAGTCTATACCTGTACCTGTCACCTACAGTCTATACCTGTACCTGTCACCTACAGTATATACCTGTACCTGTCACCTACAGTCTATAACTGTACCTGTCACCTACAGTATATACCTGTACCTGTCACCTACAGTCTAGACCTGTCACCTACAGTCTAGACCTGTCACCTACAGTCTATACCTGTCACCTACAGTCTATACCTGTCACCTACAATATGTACCTGTACCTGTCACCTACAGTCTATACCTGTACCTGTCACCTACAGTATGTACCTGTACCTGTCACCTACAGTATATACCTGTCACCTACAGTCTATACCTGTCACCTACAGTCTATACCTGTCACCTACAGTCTATACCTGTACCTGTCACCTACAGTCTATACCTGTACCTTTCACCTACAGTCTATACCTGTACCTGTCACCTACAGTCTATACCTGTACCTGTCACCTACAGTAAATACCTGTACCTGTCACCTACAGTCTATACCTGTACCTGTCACCTACAGTCTATACCTGTACCTGTCACCTACAGTCTATACCTGTACCTGTCACCTACAGTATGTACCTGTCACCTACAGTCTATACCTGTACCTGTCACCTACAGTCTATACCTGTACCTGTCACCTACAGTCTATACCTGTACCTGTCACCTACAGTCTATACCTGTACCTGTCACCTACAGTATGTACCTGTACCTGTCACCTACAGTATGTACCTGTACCTGTCACCTACAGTATGTACCTGTACCTGTCACCTACAGTATGTACCTGTACTACAGTATGTACCTGTCACCTACAGTATGTACCTGTCACCTACAGTATGTACCTGTCACCTACAGTATGTACCTGTCACCTATAGTATGTACCTGTACCTGTCACCTACAGTATGTACCTGTACCTGTCACCTACAGTATGTACCTGTACCTGTCACCTACAGTATGTACCTGTCACCTACAGTATGTACCTGTCACCTACAGTATGTACCTGTCGCCTACAGTATGTACCTGTCACCTACAGTATGTACCTGTACCTGTCACCTACAGTATGTACCTGTCGCCTACAGTATGTACCTGTCACCTACAGTATGTACCTGTCACCTACAGTATGTACCTGTCACCTACAGTATATACCTGTCACCTACAGTATGTACCTGTCACCTACAGTATGTACCTGTCACCTACAGTATCTACCTGTTACCAACAGTATGTACCTGTACCTGTCACCTACAGTATGTACCTGTCACCTACAGTATATACCTGTACCTGTCACCTACAGTATGTACCTGTACCTGTCACCTACAGTCTGTACCTGTACCTGTCACCTACAGTATGTACCTGTCACCTACAGTCTGTACCTGTACCTGTCACCTACAGTATGTACCTGTCACCTACAGTATGTACCTGTACCTGTCACCTAAAGTATGTACCTGTCACCTACAGTATGTACCTGTCACCTACAGTATCTACCTGTCACCTACAGTATGTACCTGTCACCTACAGTATGTACCTGTCACCTACAGTATGTACCTGTCACCTACAGTATGTACCTGTCACCTACAGTATATACCTGTACCTGTCACCTGTCAGTCTATATGTACCTGTCACCTACAGTATGTACCTGTCACCTACAGTATGTACCTGTCACCTACAGTATGTACCTGTCACCTACAGTATGTACCTGTACCTGCACCTACAGTATGTACCTGTCACCTACAGTATGTACCTGTCACCTACAGTATACCTACCTGTCACCTACAGTATGTACCTGTCACCTACAGTATGTACCTGTCACCTACAGTATCTACCTGTTACAACAGTATGTACCTGTACCTGTCACCTACAGTATGTACCTGTCACCTACAGTATGTACCTGTACCTGTCACCTACAGTATGTACCTGTCACCAACAGTATATACCTGTACCTGTCACCTACAGTATGTACCTGTCACCTACAGTATGTACCTGTCACCTACAGTATGTACCTGTCACCTACAGTATGTACCTGTCACCTACAGTATGTACCTGTCACCTACAGTCTGTACCTGTCACCTACAGTCTATACCTGTACCTGTCACCTACAGTATGTACCTGTCACCTACAGTATATACCTGTCACCTACAGTATGTACCTGTCACCTACAGTATGTACCTGTCACCTACAGTATGTACCTGTCACCTACAGTATGTACCTGTCACCTACAGTATGTACCTGTCACCTACAGTATGTACCTGTACCTGTCACCTACAGTATGTACCTGTCACCAACAGTATATACCTGTACCTGTCACCTACAGTATGTACCTGTCACCTACAGTATGTACCTGTCACCTACAGTATGTACCTGTCACCTACAGTATGTACCTGTCACCTACAGTATGTACCTGTCACCTACAGTCTGTACCTGTCTCCTACAGTATGTACCTGTCACCTACAGTATGTACCTGTCACCTACAGTCTGTACCTGTCACCTACAGTCTATACCTGTACCTGTCACCTACAGTATGTACCTGTCACCTACAGTATGTACCTGTCACCTACAGTATGTACCTGTCACCTACAGTATGTACCTGTCACCTACAGTATGTACCTGTCACCTACAGTATGTACCTGTCACCTACAGTCTATACCTGTCACCTACAGTCTATACCTGTCACCTAGAGTCTATACCTGTACCTGTCACCTACAGTCTGTACCTGTACCTGTCACCTACAGTCTGTACCTGTACCTGTCACCTACAGTCTATACCTGTCACCTAGAGTCTATACCTGTACCTGTCACCTACAGTCTATACCTGTACCTGTCACCTACAGTATGTACCTGTACCTGTCACCTACAGTATATACCTGTCACCTACAGTCTATACCTGTCACCTACAGTCTATACCTGTCACCTACAGTCTATACCTGTACCTGTCACCTACAGTCTATACCTGTACCTTTCACCTACAGTCTATACCTGTACCTGTCACCTACAGTCTATACCTGTACCTGTCACCTACAGTAAATACCTGTACCTGTCACCTACAGTCTATACCTGTACCTGTCACCTACAGTACATACCTGTACCTGTCCCCTACAGTCTATACCTGTACCTGTCCCCTACAGTCTATACCTGTACCTGTCACCTACAGTCTATACCTGTACCTGTCACCTACAGTATATACCTGTACCTGTCACCTACAGTATATACCTGTCACCTACAGTAATACCTGTACCTGTCACCTACAGTCTATACCTGTACCTGTCACCTACAGTATGTACCTGTACCTGTCACCTACAGTATATACCTGTCACCTACAGTCTATACCTGTCACCTACAGTCTATATACCTGTCACCTACAGTCTATACACCTGTCACCTACAGTATATACCTGTACCTGTCACCTACAGTATATACCTGTCACCTACAGTAAGTACCTGTACCTGTCACCTACAGTCTATACCTGTACCTGTCACCTACAGTATGTACCTGTACCTGTCACCTACAGTACCTGTACCTGTCACCTACAGTATATACCTGTACCTGTCACCTACAGTATGTACCTGTACCTGTCACCTACAGTATGTACCTGTCACCTACAGTATGTACCTGTACCTGTCACCTACAGTATGTACCTGTCACCTACAGTATGTACCTGTACCTGTCACCTAAAGTATGTACCTGTCACCTAAAGTATGTACCTGTCACCTACAGTATGTACCTGTCACCTACAGTATCTACCTGTCGCCTACAGTATGTACCTGTCACCTACAGTATGTACCTGTCACCTACAGTATGTACCTGTCGCCTACAGTATGTACCTGTCACCTACAGTATATACCTGTCACCTACAGTATGTACCTGTCACCTACAGTATGTACCTGTCACCTACAGTATGTACCTGTCACCTACAGTATGTACCTGTCACCTACAGTATGTACCTGTCACCTACAGTATGTACCTGTCCTGCCTACAGTATGTACCTGTCACCTACAGTATGTACCTGTCACCTACAGTCTATACCTGTCACCTACAGTATGTACCTGTCACCTACAGTCTATATGTACCTGTCACCTACAGTATGTACCTGTCACCACCTACAGTATGTACCTGTCACCTACAGTATCTACCTGTCACCAACAGTCTGTACCTGTACCTGTCACCTACAGTATGTACCTGTCACCTACAGTATGTACCTGTACCTGTCACCTACAGTCTATACCTGTACCTGTCACCTACAGTCTATACCTGTACCTGTCACCTACAGTCTATACCTGTACCTGTCACCTACAGTCTATTCCTGTACCTGTCACCTACAGTCTATACCTGTACCTGTCACCTACAGTCTATACCTGTACCTGTCACCTACAGTATATACCTGTACCTGTCACCTACAGTATATACCTGTACCTGTCACCTACAGTCTATACCTGTCACCTACAGTCTATACCTACCTGTCACCTACAGTCTATACCTGTACCTGTCACCTACAGTCTATACCTGTACCTGTCACCTACAGTCTATACCTGTACCTGTCACCTACAGTCTATACCTGTACCTGTCACCTACAGTATATACCTGTACCTGTCACCTACAGTCTATAACTGTACCTGTCACCTACAGTATATACCTGTACCTGTCACCTACAGTCTAGACCTGTCACCTACAGTCTAGACCTGTCACCTACAGTCTAGACCTGTCACCTACAGTCTATACCTGTCACCTACAGTCTATACCTGTCACCTACAATATGTACCTGTACCTGTCACCTACAGTCTATACCTGTACCTGTCACCTACAGTATGTACCTGTACCTGTCACCTACAGTATATACCTGTCACCTACAGTCTATACCTGTCACCTACAGTCTATACCTGTCACCTACAGTCTATACCTGTACCTGTCACCTACAGTCTATACCTGTACCTTTCACCTACAGTCTATACCTGTACCTGTCACCTACAGTCTATACCTGTACCTGTCACCTACAGTAAATACCTGTACCTGTCACCTACAGTCTATACCTGTACCTGTCACCTACAGTCTATACCTGTACCTGTCACCTACAGTCTATACCTGTACCTGTCACCTACAGTCTATACCTGTCACCTACAGTCTATACCTGTACCTGTCACCTACAGTCTATACCTGTACCTGTCACCTACAGTCTATACCTGTACCTGTCACCTACAGTCTATACCTGTACCTGTCACCTACAGTATGTACCTGTACCTGTCACCTACAGTATGTACCTGTACCTGTCACCTACAGTATGTACCTGTACCTGTCACCTACAGTATGTACCTGTCACCTACAGTATGTACCTGTCACCTACAGTATGTACCTGTCACCTACAGTATGTACCTGTCACCTACAGTATGTACCTGTCACCTATAGTATGTACCTGTACCTGTCACCTACAGTATGTACCTGTACCTGTCACCTACAGTATGTACCTGTACCTGTCACCTACAGTATGTACCTGTCACCTACAGTATGTACCTGTCACCTACAGTATGTACCTGTCGCCTGTCACAGTATGTACCTGTCGCCTACAGTATGTACCTGTCGCCTACAGTATGTACCTGTCGCCTACAGTATGTACCTGTCGCCTACAGTATGTACCTGTCACCTGTCGCCTACAGTATGTACCTGTCACCTACAGTATATACCTGTCACCTACAGTATGTACCTGTCACCTACAGTATGTACCTGTCACCTACAGTATCTACCTGTCACCACAGTATGTACCTGTACCTGTACCTGTCACCTACAGTATGTACCTGTCACCTACAGTATATACCTGTACCTGTCACCTACAGTATGTACCTGTACCTGTCACCTACAGTATGTACCTGTCACCTACAGTATGTACCTGTCACCTACAGTATGTACCTGTACCTGTCACCTACAGTATGTACCTGTCACCTACAGTATGTACCTGTACCTGTCACCTACAGTATGTACCTGTACCTGTCACCTACAGTATGTACCTGTCACCTACAGTATGTACTACCTGTCACCTACAGTATGTACCTGTCACCTACAGTATGTACCTGTCCTGCCTACAGTATGTACCTGTCGCCTACAGTATGTACCTGTCGCCTACAGTATATACCTGTCCTGCCTGTCTACAGTATGTACCTGTCGCCTACAGTATGTACCTGTCGCCTACAGTATGTACCTGTCGCCTACAGTATGTACCTGTCCTGCCTACAGTATGTACCTGTCGCCTACAGTATGTACCTGTCGCCTACAGTATGTACCTGTCGCCTACAGTATGTACCTGTCACCTACAGTATACCTGTCACCTACAGTATGTACCTGTCACCTACAGTATGTACCTGTCACCTACAGTATCTACCTGTTACCAACAGTATGTATGTACCTGTCACCTACAGTATGTACCTGTCACCTACAGTATGTACCTGTACCTGTCACCTACAGTATGTACCTGTCACCAACAGTATATACCTGTACCTGTCACCTACAGTATGTACCTGTCACCTACAGTATGTACCTGTCACCTACAGTATGTACCTGTCACCTACAGTATGTACCTGTCACCTACAGTATGTACCTGTCACCTACAGTATGTACCTGTCACCTACAGTCTATACCTGTACCTGTCACCTACAGTATGTACCTGTCACCTACAGTATATACCTGTCACCTACAGTATGTACCTGTCACCTACAGTATGTACCTGTCACCTACAGTATCTACCTGTTACCAACAGTATGTACCTGTACCTGTCACCTACAGTATGTACCTGTCACCTACAGTATGTACCTGTACCTGTCACCTACAGTATGTACCTGTCACCAACAGTATATACCTGTACCTGTCACCTACAGTATGTACCTGTCACCTACAGTATGTACCTGTCACCTACACTATGTACCTGTCACCTACAGTATGTACCTGTCACCTACAGTATGTACCTGTCACCTACAGTCTGTACCTGTCACCTACAGTATGTACCTGTCACCTACAGTATGTACCTGTCACCTACAGTCTGTACCTGTCACCTACAGTCTATACCTGTACCTGTCACCTACAGTATGTACCTGTCACCTACAGTATGTACCTGTCACCTACAGTATGTACCTGTCACCTACAGTATGTACCTGTCACCTACAGTATGTACCTGTCACCTACAGTATGTACCTGTCACCTACAGTCTATACCTGTCACCTACAGTCTATACCTGTCACCTAGAGTCTATACCTGTACCTGTCACCTACAGTCTGTACCTGTACCTGTCACCTACAGTCTGTACCTGTACCTGTCACCTACAGTCTATACCTGTCACCTGTACACCTACATACCTGTACCTGTCTATACCTGTACCTGTCACCTACAGTCTATACCTGTACCTGTCACCTACAGTATGTACCTGTACCTGTCACCTACAGTATATACCTGTCACCTACAGTCTATACCTGTCACCTACAGTCTATACCTGTCACCTACAGTCTATACCTGTACCTGTCACCTACAGTCTATACCTGTACCTTTCACCTACAGTCTATACCTGTACCTGTCACCTACAGTCTATACCTGTACCTGTCACCTACAGTAAATACCTGTACCTGTCACCTACAGTCTATACCTGTACCTGTCACCTACAGTACATACCTGTACCTGTCCCCTACAGTCTATACCTGTACCTGTCCCCTACAGTCTATACCTGTACCTGTCACCTACAGTAAATACCTGTACCTGTCACCTACAGTATATACCTGTACCTGTCACCTACAGTATATACCTGTCACCTACAGTAAGTACCTGTACCTGTCACCTACAGTCTATACCTGTACCTGTCACCTACAGTATGTACCTGTACCTGTCACCTACAGTATGTACCTGTCACCTACAGTATATACCTGTCACCTACAGTCTATACCTGTCACCTACTGTCTATATACCTGTCACCTACAGTCTATACACCTGTCACCTACAGTATATACCTGTACCTGTCACCTACAGTATATACCTGTACCTGTCACCTACAGTATATACCTGTCACCTATAGTAAGTACCTGTACCTGTCACCTACAGTCTATACCTGTACCTGTCACCTACAGTATGTACCTGTACCTGTCACCTACAGTATATACCTGTCACCTACAGTCTATACCTGTCACCTACAGTCTATATACCTGTCACCTACAGTCTATACACCTGTCACCTACAGTATATACCTGTACCTGTCACCTACAGTATCTATCTGTCTCCTGTCAGATCATTGTTGGGGGCGTGGCCAGCTCTCCCCAGGATGTGAGGCTTTATGCTTCCTGTACGCTGCTGGCTGCTGGTGCCCGCTATGACACCACAGGAGGGGAGACGGGAGGAGGAGTGCGGGAGGGAGCGATAGAGGCATGCGTGGAATGGTTGATTGAGAATGAGTTGATATCTATCCAAAGAGAGGGTAATGAGAGGGGGAGAGGGGGAGAGTGGGATGAGAGAGAGGGGGCAGGAGGACAAGAGAGGTACTGCCCCACCCACCTGGGTTCTGCCACCCTCTCCTCCTCTCTCTCGCCTCCCGAGGCACTGAGCATCTTCTCAGATCTACAGAGAGCCATGAAGAGCTTCGTATTGGACAACGACCTACACACACTCTACCAGGTACCCCCCATCCTCCAGATAACTCCTGTGTTTGTATCCTCCACTGTGTTTGTGTCCTCCAGATAACTCCTGTGTTTGTATCCTCCAGATAACTCCTGTGTTTGTATCCTCCAGATAACTCCTGTGTTTGTATCCTCCACTGTGTTTGTGTCCTCCAGATAACTCCTGTGTTTGTATCCTCCAGATAACTCCTGTGTTTGTGTCCTCCAGATAACTCCTGTGTTTGTGTCCTCCAGATAACTCCTGTGTTTGCTGAGTGGACCACAATAGACTGGTACCAGTTCTGGTGTCTGTGGGAGGGGCTTGGCTCATCCAATAAGAGAGTAGCAGAGCTGGTGGGTGTTCAGGAGAGCTTCTTGGCTCGGTCTGTTAGCGGGAAACTGATCGTCAAGACGGACAGACAGAGACGACAGATGGCCATACACAAACGGTACAGCATAACACACACAAAGTTTCCCATAGCTTTTGGAGAGAAAAACATTTTTGAATTAAAAGTTGATCAATAAAATTTGCGCTGGCCAATTTTCCCGGGAGAAAAAACAAATCCCATTGTTTAATACCAGTGGATGTAGTGAGAGCTGCTGCTTCAGCCTGTCTGGATGGACATGTCTCACCTTGCTTCAAAGTAGCCAAAATACAACCAAACAGGCAGCCTATTATTTCATACAGACTTCTATATACCATTGAAACCAGTAGTCTATTAATTAATAAAGACTTCTATATACCATTGAAACCAGTAGTCTATTAATTAATAAAGACTTCCAGATACCATTGAAACCAGTAGTCTATTAATGAATAAAGACTTCCAGATACCATTGAAACCAGTAGTCTATTAATTAATAAAGACTTCCAGATACCATTGAAACCAGTAGTCTATTAATGAATAAAGACTTCTATATACAATTGAAACCAGTAGCCTATTAATTAATAAATACTTCTATATACCATTGAAACCAGTAGTCTATTAATTAATAAAGACTTCTATATACCATTGAAACCAGTAGTCTATTAATTAATAAAGACTTCTATATACCATTGAAACCAGTAGTCTATTAATTAATAAAGACTTCTATATACCATTGAAACCAGTAGTCTATTAATTAATACAGACTTCTATATACCATTGAAACCAGTAGCATATAATCCTAGTTATAATACCAACCCATCAGAGTAGTTGATAATCCTAGTAGTTGATAACCCTAGTTATATTACCAACCCATCAGAGTAGTTGATAATCCTAGTAGTTGATAACCCTAGTTATATTACCAACCCATCAGAGTAGTTGATAATCCTAGTAGTTGATAATCCTAGTTGTTGATAACCCTAGTTATATTACCAACCCATCAGAGTAGTTGATAATCCTAGTAGTTGATAGTCCTAGTAGTTGATCATCCTAGTAGTTGATCATCCTATCATCCTCGTAGTTGATCATCCTCGTAGTTGATCATCCTCGTAGTTGATCATCCTCGTAGTTGATCATCCTAGTAGTTGATCATCCTAGTAGTTGATCATCCTAGTTGTTGATAGTCCTTATAATACCAACCCATCAGAGTGGTTGATAATCCTAGTAGTTGATAATCCTAGTAGTTGATAATCCTTCTTATAATACCAACCCATCAGAGTGGTTGATAATCCTAGTAGTTGATAATCCTAGTAGTTGATAATCCTAGTGGTTGATAATCCTAGTGGTTGATAATCCTAGTGGTTGATAATCCTAGTAGTTGATCATCCTAGTAGTTGATCATCCTTCTTATAATACCAACCCATCAGAGTGGTTGATAATCCTAGTAGTTGATAATCCTAGTCATAAAACACAACTCTAGTCATATTAGCAACGGTGTTTTCCCTATGGAACGAACATTGACATGTAGCCTACTGCCTTGTTATAGCCCTACTGCCTTGTTATAGCCCTACTGCCTTGTTATAGTCCTACTGCCTTGTTATAGTCCTACTGCCTTATTATAGTCCTACTGCCTTGTTATAGTCCTACTGCCTTGTTATAGCCCTACTGCCTTGTTATAGCCCTACTGCCTTGTTATAGTCCTACTGCCTTGTGTGCATTGCTGCCTTGTTATAGCCCTACTGCCTTGTTATAGTCCTACTGCCTTGTTATAGTCCTACTGCCTTGTTATAGCCCTACTGCCTTGTTATAGTCCTACTGCCTTGTTATAGCCCTACTGCCTTGCCTTTGTTATAGCCCTACTGCCTTGTTATAGTCCTACTGCCTTGTTATAGCCCTACTGCCTTGTTATAGCCCTACTGCCTTGTTATAGCCCTACTGCCTTGTGTACATTGCTGTGCTTATAATGTGAAGAAATAATAGTTTATCAACATTTTAAGATAAACGTTCATTGCTTTTTAAAGTAGAATTTCCATATTCTAAATGTTCTGTTTAGATTAATTACCATAATATAAATGTTCTGTTAATGTGAATTACCATAATCTAGATGTGATTTCTGTCATTCTGAACACCGTGGTTGGACACCCTAATGGGTTACGCACCCAATTCATATGGGTCTGGTACGTTTTTAAAATATATATGTTTTTAAATAAGAACAAATTCTTATTTACAATGACGGCCTACCCTGGCCAAACCCTAACCCAGACGACGCTGGGCCAATTGTGTGCCGCCCTATGGGACTCCCAATCACGGCCAGTAGTGATACAGCCTGGAATCGAACCAGGGTCTGTAGTGACACCTCTAGCACTGAGATGCGGTGCCTTAGACCTCTGTGCCACTCGGGAGCCCCGTTTCTTAAATGTCCGGTAAAGTAAAATGCTGCCTGTCAAATGTCCGCATTTTCCTAATGGAAACACACACACACACAAAACACACCCTAACCTGTGCTCTTTTTCTCTCTTCAGGTTCTTCACTACTCTGGTCCTTCAGGACCTTGTCAATGAGGTTCCTCTGGGTACCGTGGCAACCAAGTACAACTGTAGCCGCGGACAGCTACAGTCTCTACAGCAGTCTGCCTCCACGTATGCAGGTAAACACACACAGCCCTGCCCAGGTAACACAGTAGTCTTTTTCCTCCCCTAGGTAACAGTGTTCTGTTAGTTACTTCTGTCCCCGCATGTCCCAGACCATGTTGTAACCATAGTAACGGTGTGGTTTCCTGTCCCGTAGGCATGGTAACGGTGTTCTGCCGGCGGCTGGGATGGCACAGCTTGGAGTTACTCCTGTCCCAGTACCAGACCAGGCTGAGCTTTGGGGTCCAGAGGGAACTGGTCGACCTGGTCAGGGTCTCACTGCTGAGCGCAACAAGGGCACGAACACTCTACGACCAGGGCCTCGCTACGGTGGCCCAGCTGGCCAGGGCAAAGGTCACTGAGGTGGAAAAGGCCCTACGCAAGGCTGTCCCCTTTAAGAGGTTAGGAGGAGGGAGGAGAGTGTGTTGTAAAGGGCTGGTGGTGGTGGTGATGATGATGATGGTGATGATCTCTTCCTCTCCAGTTCTCGTCGTGCGATGGATGAGACCGAGGGGGAGGCAGCCGAGAGGCGGAGCTTACGGTGTGTCTGGGTCAGTGGGGGGCGTGCTCTAACAGAATACGAGGCAGCCATTGAAATCGTGTCTGAGGCCAGGCTCCTCCTCCAGCAAGACCTCGCCCTATTGGGGGTGACCTGGGACCCAGGGACACTGCCCACGGAAACACGCCCTAACAACGACCATGACAATGACTCACCTGAGACACAGCGGGACCGGGCCAAATCCTGGAGAGATCAAGAGAGGAGGTTAAATGAGAAGAAAGAGATGGAAGATGGAGGGAGAAACGTGGTTGAACAGAAAGAGGTAGAGGGGAGAGAGAAGAACAAGGGAGAGAGGACAGGGGAGGAGCAGAGAGGGAGAGAGAAGAACGAGGGAGAGAGGACAGGGGAGGAGCAGAGAGGGAGAGGGAAGAACGAGGGAGAGAGGAAAGGGGAGGAGCAGAGAGGGAGAGAGAAGAACGAGGGAGAGAGGAAAGGGGAGGAGCAGAGAGGGAGAGAGAAGGACGAGGGAGAGAGGGAAGGGGAAGAGCAGAGAGGGAGAGAGAAGAACGAGGGAGAGAGGACAGGGGAGGAGCAGAGAGGGAGAGAGAAGAACGAGGAGGGAGAGAGGAAAGGGGAGGAGCAGAGAGGGAGAGAGAAGAACGAGGGAGAGAGGACAGGGGAGGAGCAGAGAGGGAGAGGGAAGAACGAGGGAGAGAGGAAAGGGGAGGAGCAGAGAGGGAGAGAGAAGGACGAGGGAGAGAGGGAAGGGGAAGAGCAGAGAGGGAGAGAGAAGAACGAGGGAGAGAGGACAGGGGAGGAGCAGAGAGGGAGAGAGAAGAACGAGGGAGAGAGGAAAGGGGAGGAGCAGAGAGGGAGAGAGAAGAATGAGGGAGTGGAGGTGGGAGAGAGGGAAGAGAGAGGAGTGGAGGTGGGAGAGAGGGAAGAGAGAGGAGTGGAGGTGGGAGAGAGAAAGGAGAGAGGAGGAGTGGAGGTGGGAGAGAGGGAAGAGGGAGGAAGCGAGGAAGACCCTAACCTTCCTGTCTGTGACAGGAGAGGTATAAACACCCAGGACTTAGCTGAACTAGTCAGTAGCCCTCACCCCCCTCTCAATCCCTCCAACCACCCCTTCCACTCTCCCCCTCCCCGTTTCAGAACCCCCACCTCCCGAGTGGAGGAACCTCTGACCAGTGTTTCTGGGGGGACAGTAAAGAGGGACGGACTGGGCGTGGCAGGGAGATCTCCTGCACAGGCATGTAGAAGACAGCCGTCCACAGCTCTGAGGAAAGTACTGCGCTCTATACACTCAGAGAGGAGGGAGGAGGAGGAGAGGAGGGAGGAGGATGAAAAGAGGGAGGATGAAAAGAGGGGAGAGAGAGAGGAGGAGGAGAAGATGGGAGAAAGGGAGGAGAAGAGTGTAGAGAAAAGAGAGAGTGAGGAGAGGAGGAGAGGAACATCGTTTAAACTTCCTCCTAAAACACTACCAGTCCCTGCCCCGATCTCGGTTTCTACCCCAAAGTCTGCACCTCTCCTCCAGAGCAAGGCACAACCAGAGGTCCCTGTCCCCCTCCTCCCTGCCTCCTCTCCCCTGTCCCCCTCCTCCCTGCCTTCTCTCCCCTGTCCCCCTCCTCCCTGCCTTCTCCCTCCCCTGTCCCCCTCCCTCCCCTCCTCTCCCCTGTCCCCCCCTGTCCCCTCCCCCTGCCTCCTCTCCCCTGTCCCCCCTCCTCCCTGCCTCCTCTCCCTGTCCCCCTCCTCCCTGCCTCCTCTCCCCTGTCCCCCTCCTCCCTGCCTCCTCTCCCCTGTCCCCCTCCTCCTCCCTGCCTCCTCTCCCCTGTCCCCCTCCTCCCTGCCTCCTCTCCCCTGTCCCCCTCCTCCCCCTCCTCTCCCCTGTCCCCCTCCCTCCTCCTCCCCCTGTCCCTCCTCCCTGCCTCCTCTGTCCCCCTCCCCCTGTCCCCCTCCCTGCCTCCTCTCCCCTGTCCCCCTCCTCCCTGCCTCTTCTCCACTGTCCCTCCTCCTCCCTGCCTCCTCTTCTCTGTCCCCCCTCCTCCCTGTCTCCTCTCCCCTGTCCCTCCTCCCCTCTTCCTCTCCTCTGCCCAAGCCCCAGCTCTTTCTCTCTCTTTTGTAGTCAAACGCCGGAGGGTGGAAGAGCAGGATAGGTGTGGGTCTCCTGAACTCTACGAGGAGGAGGAGGAGGAGGAGGGAAGGTTTGGGGATAGTTTGGAGTTGGACACTCAGACTGAGAGAATGATTCTACTACAAGACCAGAAAGAGGAGAGAGAGAGAGAGAGTGCTAACTCACAGCATGAGAGAGGAAGGAGGGAGAAGGGTGGAGAGGAGGAGAGAGGAAGGAGGGAGAAGGGTGGAGAGGAGGAGAGAGGAAGGAGGGAGAAAGGTGGAGAGGAGGAGAGAGGAAGGAGGGAGAAGGGTGGAGAGGAGGAGAGAGGAAGGAGGGAGAAGGGTGGAGAGGAGGATAGAGGGAACAGGGAGAAGGGTGGAGAGGGGAAATCCACCGACATTAACCCACCGAACCCCTCACCAGTCAACAGTATCCATGGCAACCCCCATACCTATGGTTTCCATGACGACGCTGCGCCGAGATACAACTTCTCTCTGACTGACAGCCAGATGGAACAGATCCTCGACAACCAGGTACACACACACACACACTCACTCAACCACAGCCACCACATTGATGATGATGATGATGGTGGTGATGATGATGATAATGATGGTGGGGGTGATGGTGGTGGTGGTGGTAGTGATGATGGTGGTGGTGGTAATGGTGGTAATGATTGTAATGATGATGGTGGTGGTGATGGTGGTGATGATGGTGTTGGTGGGGATGTTTATGGTGGTGAATATGATGGTGGGGATGTTGATGGGGGTGATGGTGGAGATGATAGTAATGATGATGGTGTTTATGATGGTGGTGGTGGTGGGGATGTTGGTGATGGTGAATATGGTGGTAATGATGATGATGATGATGATGATGATGATGATAGTGATGATGATGGTGTTTATGATGATGGTGTTTATGATGGTGTTTATGATGATGGTGTTTATGATGATGATGATGGTGTTTATGATGGAGATGGTGTTTATGATGATGGTGTGTATGATGGAGATGGTGTTTATGATGATGGTGTTTATGATGGTGTTTATGATGATGGTGTTTATGATGATGATGATGGTGTTTATGATGGAGATGGTGTTTATGATGATGGTGTGTATGATGGAGATGGTGTTTATGATGATGATGATTATGGTGTTTATGATGATGGTGTTTATGATGATGATGGTGTTTATGATGATGATGATGGTGTTTATGATGGAGATGGTGTTTATGATGATGGTGTTTATGATGGAGATGGTGTTTATGATGATGGTGTTTATGATGATGGAGATGGTGTTTATGATGATGGAGATGGTGTTTATGATGATGGTGTTTATGATGATGGTGTTTATGATGGAGATGGTGTTTATGATGATGGTGTTTGTGATGATGGTGTTTATGATGATGGAGATGGTGTTTATGATGATAGAGATGGTGTTTATGATGATGATGATGGTGTTTATAATAGAGATGGTGTTTATAATGGAGATGGTGTTTATGATGGAGATGGTGTTTATGATGATAGAGATGGTGTTTATGATGATGGAGATGGTGTTTATGATGATGGTGTTTATGATGATGGTGTTTATGATGATGGAGATGGTGTTTATGATGATGGAGATGATGGTGTTTATGATGATGGAGATGATGGTGTTTATGATGATGGTGTTTATGATGATGATGGTGTTTGTGATGGAGATGGTGTTTATGATGATGATGGTGTTTATGATGGAGATGGTGTTTAGGATGATGATGGTGTTTATGATGGAGATGGTGTTTATGATGATGGTGTTTATGATGGAGATGGTGTTTATGATGATGGTGGTGATGATGGAGATGGTGTTTATGATGATGATGGTGTTTATGATGGAGATGGTGTTTATGATGGATATGGTGTTGTTTATAATGGAGATGGTGTTTATGATGATGATGTGTTTATGATGGAGATGGTGTTTATGATGATGGTGTTTATGATGGTGGTGTTATGATGAGATGGTGGTTTTATGATGATGGTGTTTATGATGGAGATGGTGTTTTATGATGATGATGTGTTTATGATGGATGATGGTGTTTATGATGATGATGATTATGGTGTTTATGATGATGGTGTTTATGATGATGATGGTGTTTATGATGATGATGATGGTGTTTATGATGGAGATGGTGTTTATGATGATGGTGTTTATGATGATGGTGTTTATGATGATGGTGTTTATGATGATGGATGGTGTTTATGATGATGGAGATGGTGTTTATGATGATGATGATGGAGATGATGTGTTTATGATGGAGATGGTGTTTATGATGATGGTGTTTATGATGATGGTGTTTATGATGGAGATGGTGTTTTATGATGAGATGGTGTTTATGATGATGGTGTTTATGATGGAGATGATGTTTTTGATGGAGATGGTGTTTATGATGGTGTTTATGATGATGATGGTGTTTATAATGGAGATGGTGTTTATGGTGATGATGGTGTTTATGATGGAGATGGTGTTTATGATGATGATGATGGTGTTTATAATGGAGATGGTGTTTATGATGATGGAGATGGTGTTTATGATGATGGTGGTGTTTATGATGATGGTGTTTATGATGGAGATGGTGTTTATGATGATGGTGTTTATGATGATGATGGTGTTTATGATGATGATGGTGTTTATGATGATGGTGTTTATGAGGGAGATGGTGTTTATGATGATGATGGTGTTTATGATGGAGATGATGTTTATGATGATGATGGTGTTTATGATGATGATGATGATGATGGTGTTTTATGATGGAGATGGTGTTTATGATGGAGATGGTGTTTATGATGATGGTGTTTATGATGATGATGGTGTTTATAATGGAGATGGTGTTTATGATGATGATGATGGTGTTTATGATGATGATGGTGTTTATGATGGAGATGGTGTTTATGATGATGATGGTGTTTATGATGGAGATGGTGTTTATGATGATGATGATGATGATGGTGTTTATGATGATGATGGTGTTTATGATGGAGATGGTGTTTATGATGGAGATGGTGTTTATGATGAGATGGTGTTTATGATGAGATGGTGTTTATGATGATGATGGTGTTTATGATGGAGATGGTGTTTATGATGGAGATGATGTTTATGATGATGATGGTGTTTATGATGGAGATGGTGTTTATGATGATGATGGTGTTTATGATGATGATGGTGTTTATGATGATGATGATGGTGTTTATGATGATGATGATGGTGTTTATGATGATGATGGTGTTTATGATGATGATGGTGTTTATGATGGAGATGGTGTTTATGATGATGATGGTGTTTATGATGGAGATGGTGTTTATGATGGAGATGGTGTTTATGATGATGATGGTGTTTATGATGGAGATGGTGTTTATGATGATGGTGTTTATGATGGAGATGATGTTTATGATGGAGATGATGTTTATGATGGAGATGGTGTTTATGATGATGATGGTGTTTATGATGATGATGATGGTGTTTATAATGGAGATGGTGTTTATGATGATGATGGTGTTTATGATGGAGATGGTGTTTATGATGATGATGATGATGGTGTTTTATGATGGAGATGGTGTTTATGATGGAGATGGTGTTTATGATGATGATGATGGTGTTTATGATGAGATGGTGTTTATGATGATGATGGTGTTTATGATGATGATGGTGTTTATGATGGAGATGGTGTTTATGATGATGATGGTGTTTATGATGAGATGGTGTTTATGATGATGATGATGGTGTTTTTGATGGAGATGGTGTTTATGATGATGATGGTGTTTATGATGATGATGGTGTTTATGATGGAGATGGTGTTTATGATGGAGATGGTGTTTATGATGATGATGGTGTTTATGATGAGATGGTGTTTATGATGATGGTGTTTATGATGATGGTGTTTATGATGATGATGATGATGGTGTTTATGATGGAGATGGTGTTTATGATGATGATGATGTGTTTATGATGGAGATGGTGTTTATGATGATGATGGTGTTTATGATGATGATGATGGTGTTTATGATGATGATGTGTTTATGATGATGATGATGGTGTTTATGATGATGATGGTGTTATGATGGAGATGGTGTTTATGATGATGAGATGGTGTTTATGATGATGATGATGATGTGTTTATGATGATGATGATGGTGTTTATGATGGAGATGGTGTTTATGATGATGATGGTGTTTATGATGATGATGATGGTGTTTATGTTTATGATGAGATGGTGTTTATGATGATGATGGTGTTTATGATGGAGATGGTGTTTATGATGGAGATGGTGTTTATGATGATGATGGTGTTTATGATGGAGATGGTGTTTATGATGATGGTGTTTATGATGATGATGGTGTTTATGATGGAGATGGTGTTTATGATGAGATGGTGTTTATGATGATGATGGTGTTTATGATGATGATGGTGTTTATGATGGAGATGGTGTTTATGATGGAGATGGTGTTTATGATGGAGATGGTGTTTATGATGGAGATGGTGTTTATGATGATGATGGTGTTTATGATGATGGTGTTTATGATGATGGTGTTTATGATGGAGATGGTGTTTATGATGATGGTGTTTATGATGATGATGGTGTTTATGATGATGGATGATGGTGATTTTTATGATGATGATGATGAGATGGTGTTTATGATGATGGAGATGGTGTTTATGATATAGATGGTGTTTATGATGATGATGTTTATGATGATGATGGTGTTTATGATGGAGATGGTGTTTATGATGATGGTGTTTATGATGATGATGATGGTGTTTATAATGGAGATGGTGTTTATGATGATGGTGTTTATGATGATGATGGTGTTTATGATGGAGATGGTGTTTATGATGATGATGGTGTTTATGATGATGGTGTTTATGATGATGATGATGGTGTTTATGATGGAGATGGTGTTTATGATGATGGTGTTTATGATGATGATGGTGTTTATAATGGAGATGGTGTTTATTGATGATGATGGTGTTTATGATGATGATGGTGTTTATGATGGAGATGGTGTTTATGATGATGATGGTGTTTATGATGATGGTGTTTATGATGATGATGTGTTTATGATGATGGTGTTTATGATGATGGTGTTTATGATGGAGATGGTGTTTATGATGGAGATGGTGTTTATGATGATGATGATGTGTTTATGATGGAGATGGTGTTTATGATGGAGATGGTGTTTATGATGGAGATGGTGTTTATGATGATGATGGTGTTTATGATGATGGTGTTTATGATGATGATGGTGTTTATGATGATGATGGTGTTTATGATGGAGATGGTGTTTATGATGATGGTGTTTATGATGATGATGGTGTTTATGATGGAGATGGTGTTTATGATGATGGTGTTTATGATGGAGATGGTGTTTATGATGATGGTGTTTATGATGATGATGATGGTGTTTATGATGATGATGGTGTTTATGATGGAGATGGTGTTTATGATGATGATGGTGTTTTTAATGGAGATGGTGTTTATGATGATGATGGTGTTTATGATGATGATGATGGTGTTTATGATGGAGATGGTGTTTATGATGGAGATGGTGTTTATGATGAGATGGTGTTTATGATGAGATGGTGTTTATGATGATGGTGTTTATGATGATGGTGTTTATGATGATGATGGTGTTTATGATGGAGATGGTGTTTATGATGATGATGATGGTGTTTTATGATGATGGTGTTTATGATGATGATGGTGTTTATGATGGAGATGGTGTTTATGATGGAGATGGTGTTTATGATGATGATGATGATGATGATGTTTATGATGGAGATGGTGTTTATGATGATGGTGTTTATGATGATGATGGTGTTTATAATGGAGATGGTGTTTATGATGATGATGATGGTGTTTTTGATGGAGATGGTGTTTATGATGATGATGGTGTTTATGATGATGATGGTGTTTATGATGGAGATGGTGTTTATGATGATGATGGTGTTTATGATGGAGATGGTGTTTATGATGATGGTGTTTATGATGATGATGATGATGGTGTTTATGATGGAGATGGTGTTTATGATGATGGTGTTTATGATGGAGATGGTGTTTATGATGATGATGATTATGATGGTGGTTTTATGATGATGATGATGGTGTTTATGATGAGATGGTGTTTATGATGGTGTTTATGATGATGGTGTTTATGATGAGATGGTGTTTATGATGATGATGGTGTTTATGATGATGATGGTGTTTATGATGGAGATGGTGTTTATGATGAGATGGTGTTTATGATGAGATGGTGTTTATGATGATGATGATGGTGTTTTTGATGGAGATGGTGTTTATGATGATGATGGTGTTTATGATGATGATGGTGTTTATGATGGAGATGGTGTTTATGATGGAGATGGTGTTTATGATGATGATGGTGTTTATGATGGAGATGGTGTTTATGATGATGGTGTTTATGATGATGGTGTTTATGATGATGATGGTGTTTATGATGGAGATGGTGTTTATGATGATGATGATGGTGTTTATGATGGTGATGGTGTTTATGATGATGATGGTGTTTATGATGATGGTGTTTATGATGATGATGATGGTGTTTATGATGGAGATGGTGTTTATGATGATGGTGTTTATGATGATGATGGTGTTTATGATGATGATGATGGTGTTTATGATGATGATGATGGTGTTTATGATGGAGATGGTGTTTATGATGATGATGGTGTTTATGATGATGATGGTGTTTATGATGATGATGGTGTTTATGATGATGGTGTTTATGATGATGATGGTGTTTATGATGATGATGGTGTTTATGATGATGAGATGGTGTTTATGATGATGATGTGTTTATGATGATGATGGTGTTTATGATGGAGATGGTGTTTATGATGGAGATGGTGTTTATGATGAGATGGTGTTTATGATGATGATGGTGTTTATGATGGAGATGGTGTTTATGATGGATGATGGTGTTTTATGATGGAGATGGTGTTTATGATGGAGATGGTGTTTATGATGATGATGGTGTTTATGATGATGGTGTTTATGATGGAGATGGTGTTTATGATGATGGTGTTTATGATGATGATGGTGTTTATGATGGAGATGGTGTTTATGATGATGGAGATGGTGTTTATGATGATGGAGATGGTGTTTATGATATAGATGGTGTTTATGATGATGATGTTTATGATGATGATGGTGTTTATGATGGAGATGGTGTTTATGATGATGGTGTTTATGATGATGATGATGGTGTTTATAATGGAGATGGTGTTTATGATGATGGTGTTAATGATGATGATGGTGTTTATGATGGAGATGGTGTTTATGATGATGATGGTGTTTGATGATGGTGTTTATGATGATGATGGTGTTTATGATGGAGATGGTGTTTATGATGATGGTGTTTATGATGATGATGGTGTTTATGATGGAGATGGTATTTATGATGGAGATGGTGTTTATGATGATGATGGTGTTTATGATGATGATGGTGTTTATGATGGAGATGGTGTTTATGATGGAGATGGTGTTTATGATGGAGATGGTGTTTATGATGATGATGGTGTTTATGATGATGGTGTTTATGATGATGGTGTTTATGATGATAATGGTGTTTATGATGGAGATGGTGTTTATGATGGAGATGGTGTTTATGATGATGATGGTGTTTAGGATGGAGATGGTGTTTATGATGATGGTGTTTATGATGATGATGGTGTTTATGATGGAGATGGTGTTTATGATGATGGTGTTTATGATGATGATGATGATGGTGTTTATGATGGAGATGGTGTTTATGATGATGGTGTTTATGATGATGATGGTGTTTATGATAATGGAGATGGTGTTTATGATGATGGTGTTTATGATGGAGATGGTGTTTATGATGGAGATGGTGTTTATGATGATGGTGTTTATGATGATGATGGTGTTTATAATGGAGATGGTGTTTATGATGATGATGATGGTGTTTTTAATGGAGATGGTGTTTATGATGATGATGGTGTTTATGATGATGATGGTGTTTATGATGGAGATGGTGTTTATGATGATGATGGTGTTTATGATGATGATGGTGTTTATGATGGAGATGGTGTTTATGATGATGGTGTTTATGATGATGGTGTTTATGATGATGATGGTGTTTATGATGATGATGATGGTGTTTATGATGATGATGATGGTGTTTATGATGAGATGGTGTTTATGATGATGATGGTGTTTATGATGGAGATGGTGTTTATGATGATGATGATGATGGTGTTTATGATGGAGATGGTGTTTATGATGATGGTGTTTATGATGATGATGGTGTTTATGATGAGATGGTGTTTATGATGATGATGATGTTTTATGATGGAGATGGTGTTTATGATGATGATGGTGTTTATGATGATGATGGTGTTTATGATGGAGATGGTGTTTATGATGATGATGATGATGGAGATGGTGTTTATGATGGAGATGGTGTTTATGATGATGATGGTGTTTATGATGATGGTGTTTATGATGATGGTGTTTATGATGGAGATGGTGTTTATGATGATGGTGTTTATGATGATGATGGTGTTTATGATGGAGATGGTGTTTATGATGATGAGATGGTGTTTATGATGATGAGATGGTGTTTATGATATAGATTTATGATGATGTTTTATGATGATGATGTTTATGATGATGATGGTGTTTATGATGGAGATGGTGTTTATGATGATGGTGTTTATGATGATGATGATGGTGTTTATAATGGAGATGGTGTTTATGATGATGGTGTTTATGATGATGATGGTGTTTATGATGATGAGATGGTGTTTATGATGATGATGGTGTTTGATGATGATGATGTGTTTATGATGATGATGGTGTTTATGATGAGATGGTGTTTATGATGATGGTGTTTATGATGATGATGATGATGATGTGTTTATGATGGTGTTTATGATGGTGTTTATGATGATGGTGTTTATGATGATGATGGTGTTTATAATGGAGATGGTGTTTATGATGATGATGATGGTGTTTATGATGGAGATGGTGTTTATGATGATGATGGTGTTTATGATGATGATGGTGTTTATGATGGAGATGGTGTTTATGATGGAGATGGTGTTTATGATGGAGATGGTGTTTATGATGATGATGATGGTGTTTATGATGATGATGGTGTTTATGATGAGATGGTGTTTATGATGATGATGGTGTTTATGATGAGATGGTGTTTATGATGGATGATGGTGTTTATGATGATGATGGTGTTTATGATGATGATGGTGTTTATGATGGAGATGGTGTTTATGATGGAGATGGTGTTTATGATGATGAGATGGTGTTTATGATGGAGATGGTGTTTATGATGATGATGATGGTGTTTATGATGATGGTGTTTATGGTGGAGATGGTGTTTATGATGGAGATGGTGTTTATGATGATGGTGTTTTTATGATGATGATGGTGTTTATGATGGAGATGGTGTTTATGATGGAGATGGTGTTTATGATGATGAGATGGTGTTTATGATATAGATGGTGTTGATGATGATGTTTATGATGATGATGGTGTTTATGATGGAGATGGTGTTTATGATGATGGTGTTTTGATGATGATGATGGTGTTTATAATGGAGATGGTGTTTATGATGATGGTGTTAATGATGATGATGGTGTTTATGATGGAGATGGTGTTTATGATGATGATGGTGTTTGATGATGGTGTTTATGATGATGATGGTGTTTATGATGGAGATGGTGTTTATGATGATGGTGTTTATGATGATGATGGTGTTTATGATGGAGATGGTGTTTGATGATGATGGTGTTTATGATGAGATGGTGTTTATGATGATGATGGTGTTTATGATGATGATGGTGTTTATGATGAGATGGTGTTTATGATGGAGATGGTGTTTATGATGATGATGGTGTTTATGATGATGGGTGCTTTATGATGATGGTGTTTATGATGATGGTGTTTATGATGGAGATGGTGTTTATGATGAGATGGTGTTTATGATGATGATGATGGTGTTAGGATGGAGATGGTGTTTATGATGATGGTGTTTTATGATGGAGATGGTGTTTATGATGGAGATGGTGTTTATGATGATGGTGTTTATGATGATGATGATGATGGTGTTTATGATGGAGATGGTGTTTATGATGATGGTATTTTATGATGATGATGGTGTTTATGATGAGATGGTGTTTATGATGATGGTGTTTATGATGATATGGTGTTTATGATGGAGATGGTGTTTATGATGATGGTGTTTATGATGATGATGGTGTTTATGATGATGATGGTGTTTATGATGAGATGGTGTTTTTGATGATGATGGTGTTTATGATGATGATGGTGTTTATGATGATGATGGTGTTTATGATGGAGATGGTGTTTATGATGGAGATGGTGTTTATGATGATGATGGTGTTTATGATGAGATGGTGTTTATGATGATGATGGTGTTTATGATGATGGTGTTTATGATGATGATGGTGTTTATGATGGAGATGGTGTTTATGATGATGATGATGGTGTTTATGATGGAGATGGTGTTTATGATGATGATGGTGTTTATGATGGAGATGGTGTTTATGATGATGATGATGATGGTGTTTATGATGATGAGATGGTGTTTATGATGATGGTGTTTATGATGATGATGGTGTTTATGATGATGAGATGGTGTTTATGATGATGATGATGTGTTTATGATGGAGATGGTGTTTATGATGATGATGGTGTTTATGATGATGATGGTGTTTATGATGAGATGGTGTTTATGATGATGATGTGTTTATGATGGAGATGGTGTTTATGATGGAGATGGTGTTTATGATGATGATGGTGTTTATGATGATGATGGTGTTTATGATGATGGTGTTTATGATGATGATGGTGTTTATGATGAGATGGTGTTTATGATGATGATGGTGTTTATGATGGAGATGGTGTTTATGATGATGATGAGATGGTGTTTATGATGATGGAGATGGTGTTTATGATGATAGATGGTGTTTATGATGATGATGTTTATGATGATGATGGTGTTTATGATGGAGATGGTGTTTATGATGATGGTGTTTATGATGATGATGATGGTGTTTATAATGGAGATGGTGTTTATGATGATGATGTGTTTATGATGATGATGGTGTTTATGATGGAGATGGTGTTTATGATGATGATGGTGTTTGATGATGGTGTTTATGATGATGATGGTGTTTATGATGGAGATGGTGTTTATGATGATGGTGTTTATGATGATGATGGTGTTTATAATGGAGATGGTGTTGATGATGATGATGGTGTTTATGATGGAGATGGTGTTTATGATGATGATGGTGTTTATGATGATGATGGTGTTTATGATGGAGATGGTGTTTATGATGATGATGGTGTTTATGATGATGGTGTTTATGATGATGGTGTTTATGATGATAATGGTGTTTATGATGGAGATGGTGTTTATGATGGAGATGGTGTTTATGATGATGATGATGGTGTTTATAATGGAGATGGTGTTTATGATGATGGTGTTTATGATGATGATGGTGTTTATGATGGAGATGGTGTTTATGATGATGGAGATGGTGTTTATGATGATGATGGTGTTTATGATGATGATGTTTATGATGATGATGGTGTTTATGATGATGATGGTGTTTATGATGGAGATGGTGTTTATGATGATGATGTGTTTATGATGATGGTGTTTATGATGATGGTGTTTATGATGATGATGGTGTTTATGATGATGGTGTTGATGATGATGGTGTTTATGATGGAGATGGTGTTTATGATGAGATGGTTTTATGATGATGATGATGTTTATGATGATGATGGTGTTTATGATGAGATGGTGTTTATGATGATGATGGTGTGTTTATGATGATGGTGTTTATGATGATGATGGTGTTTATGATGATGATGGTGTTTATGATGATGATGGTGTTTATGATGATGGTGTTTATGATGATGATGGTGTTTATGATGATGATGGTGTTTATGATGATGGTTTATGATTATGATGGTGTTTATGATGATGGTGTTTATGATGGAGATGGTGTTTATGATGGAGATGGTGTTTTTGATGATGGAGATGGTGTTTATGATGATGGTGTTTATGATGAGATGGTGTTTATGATGATGGTGTTTATGATGATGATGATGGTGTTTATGATGGAGATGGTGTTTATGATGATGGTGTTTATGATGATGATGGTGTTTATGATGATGATGGTGTTTATGATGATGATGGTGTTTATGATGATGGAGATGGTGTTTATGATGGATGATGATGATGATGGTGTTTATGATGGAGATGGTGTTTATGATGATGTGTTTGATGATGATGATGGTGTTTATGATGGAGATGGTGTTTATGATGATGATGGTGTTTATGATGATGGTGTTTATGATGATGATGGTGGTGTTTATAATGGAGATGGTGTTTATGATGATGGTGTTTATGATGGAGATGGTGTTTATGATGATGATGGTGTTTATGATGATGGTGTTTATGATGATGGTGTTTATGATGATGGTGTTTATGATGGAGATGGTATTTATGATGGAGATGGTGTTTATGATGATGATGGTGTTTTATGATGATGATGGTGTTTATGATGGAGATGGTGTTTATGATGATGATGGTGTTTATGATGGAGATGGTGTTTATGATGAGATGGTGTTTATGATGATGATGATGATGGTGTTTATGATGATGATGGTGTTTATGATGGAGATGGTGTTTATGATGATGATGATGATGGAGATGGTGTTTATGATGGAGATGGTGTTTATGATGATGGTGTTTATGATGATGATGGTGTTTATGATGATAATGGTGTTTATGATGATGATGGAGATGGTGTTTATGATGGAGATGGTGTTTATGATGATAATGGTGTTTATGATGATGATGGTGTTTATGATGATGATGTTTATGATGATGATGGTGTTTATGATGATGATGGTGTTTATGATGGAGATGGTGTTTATGATGATGATGTGTTTATGATGATGGTGTTTATGATGATGGTGTTTATGATGATGATGGTGTTTATGATGATGGTGTTGATGATGATGGTGTTTATGATGGAGATGGTATTCATGATGATGATGTTTATGATGATGATGATGTTTATGATGATGATGGTGTTTATGATGGAGATGGTGTTTATGATGATGATGTTGTTTATGATGATGGTGTTTATGATGATGATGGTGTTTATGATGATGGTGTTTATGATGATGGTGTTTATGATGATGATGGTGTTTATGATGGAGATGGTGTTTATGATTATGATGGTGTTTATGATGATGGTGTTTATGATGATGATGGTGTTTATGATGGAGATGGTGTTTATGATGATGGAGATGGTGTTTATGATGATGGTGTTTATGATGGAGATGGTGTTTATGATGATGGTGTTTATGATGATGATGATGGTGTTTATAATGGAGATGGTGTTTATGATGATGGTGTTTATGATGGAGATGGTGTTTATGATGATGGAGATGGTGTTTATGATGGAGATGGTGTTTATGATGATGATGTTTATGATGATGATGGTGTTTATGATGATGATGGTGTTTATGATGGAGATGGTGTTTATGATGATGGAGATGGTGTTTATGATGATGATGGTGTTTATGATGGTGATGGTGTTTAATGATGATGATTATGATGATGATGATGGTGTTTATGATGGAGATGGTGTTTATGATGATGATGGTGTTTATGATGATGGTGTTTATGATGATGTCGTTTATAATGGAGATGGTGTTTATGATGATGGTGTTTATGATGGAGATGGTGTTTATGATGATGATGGTGTTTATGATGATGGTGTTTATGATGATGGTGTTTATGATGATGGTGTTTATGATGGAGATGGTATTTATGATGGAGATGGTGTTTATGATGATGATGGTGTTTATGATGATGATGGTGTTTGTGATGGAGATGGTGTTTATGATGATGATGGTGTTTATGATGGAGATGGTGTTTATGATGGAGATGGTGTTTATGATGATGATGATGATGGTGTTCATGATGATGATGGTGTTTATGATGGAGATGGTGTTTATGATGATGATGATGATGGAGATGGTGTTTATGATGGAGATGGTGTTTATGATGATGATGATGATGGAGATGGTGTTTATGATGGTGTTTATGATGATGGTGTTTATTATGATGATGGTGTTTATGATGGAGATGGTGTTTATGATGATGGTGTTTATGATGATGATGGTGTTTATGATGATAATGGTGTTTATGATGATAATGGTGTTTATGATGGAGATGGTGTTTATGATGATGGTGTTTATGATGATAATGGTGTTTATGATGGAGATGGTGTTTATGATGATGATGGTGTTTATGATGATGATGGTGTTTATGATGATGGTGTTTATGATGATGGTGTTTATGATGGAGATGGTGTTTATGATGATGATGATGGTGTTTATGATGATGGTGTTTATGATGATAATGGTGTTTATGATGGAGATGGTGTTTATGATGATGGTGTTTATGATGATGATGATGGTGTTTATGATGATGGTGTTTATGATGATGATGGTGTTTATGATGATGATGGTGTTTATGATGATGATGATGGTGTTTATGATGATGGTGTTTATGATGATGATGGTGTTTATGATGGGGATGGTATTTATGGAGATGGTGTTTATGATGATGATGGTGTTTATGATGATGATGGTGTTTATGATGATGGTGTTTATGATGATGATGGTGTTTATGATGATGGTGTTTATGATGATGATGATGGTGTTTATGATGATGGTGTTTATGATGATGGAGATGATGGTGTTTATGATGATGCTGGTGTTCATGATGATGGAGGTGTTTATAATGATGATGATGGGGATGGTGGGTGTGATGATGATGATGATGATGGTTTGTATGATGGTGATGGTGTGGATGATGGTGGTGATGGTGGTGGTGGTTGGGATGATGGTGGTGGTGGTGATGGTACTTATGATGATCATGGTGGTGATGATGATGGTAAGGATGATGGTGGTGTACTCTTCCTCCCACAGATCTTGGCAGGCGATAATGATGACGATGATGAACCCTTCCCACCCCCTAGCGCACACCGCTCCTCAGTGACCAATGAGAACAGTCTAAACGGCAGTAGCAGCTTCCTATTCGACAGCCTGTACGACAGCTCTTTGTTGGCTGGGCTTAGCCACGACTCTCACCAATCAGAGGAAGAGAAGGAGGGACCTGTTGTCATGGAGACCAGTCTCCTGTCCAACCAGCAGCGGCAACGCAGCGGGCTCATAGCCAATCAGGAGGCAGAGGAACAGGAGGCCGTCCAATGGGGCGAGTCGTCCTTCAACCTATCAGAGTGGGGCGACTCTCTGCTGGTTGGAGAGCACTTCCTGGAGAGGCGGAGCCTGCTGAGACACACGGAGGGACTGCAACACGAACAAGACTGCGGTCAGACCGACAGACCCCAACCTGACCATGGGGAAACAGAGCAACAAGGACCTCAACCCAACCACAGCAATGGTCAGACAGACGATCACGGTCGGGGAAAAAACACACATGACCAGTGTTTGACGGAGCGACCTCAACACAACCACAGTGGTCTGTTATATGAACCCAAAGACAACCATAACCAGACAGACAGACTGACACAGAACACTGGTGGAGAAGAGGTGGAACCTTCCTGGTCAGAGAGACGGGGAGAGAAGAGGAGAGAGGGGATGAGAAATGTAGTGGGAGAGGAAAGGGGAGAAAAGGAGGAGATGGAGGGGTTGAGAAGGAGAGAGATGTGAGAGGTGTTGCAGTGTGTGAGAGCAGGCTGTTTAAAAGACCTGCATCACAGAGAGATGGAGGGAGAGAGCGAGAGGAGGAGAGAGAGAAGAGGAGAGAGTCTGAACCCTCCCTCCTCTGCAGCCCTGGACTCCAGGACATCTTTGATCGTTGGCCTAGTATGTCTGACCAGCCCTCCCAACACCCTCTGCTGCCACCTGCTCACACACTCACACACACTGCTGTTGACAACCAAGACTCAGAGGACAGTTTGACTGGTCTGACTGATCTAACAGCACTGGTACGTGCTGAGGAGGACAGAGAGACAAAGGACAGTTTGACTGGTCTAACAGCACTGGTACGTACTGAGGAGGACAGAGAGACAGGAGAGACCAGTGTGAGATGGGGGGAGACGAGGCAACCCCTGAGGGAGAAAGAGGGGGAGAGACGAGGGGAGACAGGAGAGAACAACGTGAGATGGGGGGAGACAGGGGGACAACTGGGAGAGAGAGAAGAGGGGAGATCAGGTGGGGCTCATGGGGACCTCATCCCCCCAACTCAAGAAACTGTTAAACTGACCATCTCCTCTGTCCAATCACCTCACATTATGAGGACTATCAACCAATCACCTTACACCACTAGGACTATCCACCATTCACCTCTCACCACCAGACCTCTCAACCAACCAACTCATATTTCCCATCCTCTCAACCAATCAACCCCCACCCCTCGACCTATCCACCAATCAGCTCACTCCTCCCGCCTCCCTGATCAACCAGCAGTCTCTGTTGGTCCCCAGTTCCTGAAACCAGATCCCAAAACAGACACACACTCTCACTCAGCCCCCAAAACAGACCCTAAACCTCCCTGTCACCCCAAAACAGACCCTAAACCTCCCTGTCACCCCAAAACAGACCCTAACCCTCCCCGTCACCCCAAAACAGACCCTAAACCTCCCACCAAAACAGATACCAAACCTCCCCCCAAAACAGACACTAAACCTCCCCCTCAACCCAAAACGTTGCTAGACTCTCCTCCTGTCCTCTCCTCCCCCTCATCTCTGACTGACGAGGGCTTCACCCTCCAGCTCTCCCAGGATGCATCTCTCTCTCCCAGCAGCCCTAGCGGTGGGCTGGCCATCATAGACGTGGCGAGCGACAGAACACTGTTCTACACCTTTATAGAGGAGTGGAGGAGGAAGGAGAGGTATTCCCTCGTTCCTGTCTGTCAAACGAAAGAACACGGAGGAGACGGAGGGATTGGAGGGAGGCAGATCAGAGGTAACTACGCACACACACAGACATACTCACACCAGGGCTACAATTTCCTTGCGGAGGCCCTATTGGGTGGCTGTAATGCATGCCTTGCGTCCAATGTGCCCCAGTGATTATGGAGACTATTATTTCTAGCAAACCAGATTCCTTTCTGAAGTTGTACATTTGCTATGTCAAATCAAATCAAACTGTATTTGTCACATGCGCCGAATACAACAGAATACTGTGAAATACTTACAAGCCCTTAACCAACAACGCAGTTCAAGAAATAGAGTTAAGAAAATATTTACTAAATAAACTAAAGTAAAAAAAGAAAAAGTGTAATTATTTGATCAAACGCAACGTAACACGTAACACAAGAAATGTACATAACAGTAACAAGGCTATATACAGGGGGTACGATGAGCGGGGGTACAGCTTAGTCGAGGTCATTTGTAAAGTGACGATGCATAGGTATTTATCTCGTCTGGTAGGCTCGCGTCACTGGGCAGCTCGCGGCTGGGTTTCCCCTTGTAGTCTGTAATGGTTATCAAGCCCTGCCACATCCGACGAGCGTCAGAGCCGCTGTAGTAGGATTCAGTCTTAGTCCTGTATTGACGCTTTCCCTGTCTGAGGAGTAGCAGGATTTCTGATAAGATTCCGGATTACTGTCCCACTCCTTGAAAGCGGCAGCTCTAGCCTTAAGCCTGGTGCAGATGTTGCCTGTAATCCATGGCTTCTGGTTGGGAAATGTACGTACGGTCACTGTGGGGACGACGTCATCGATACACTTATTGATGAAGCCGGTGACTGAGGTGGTGTATTCCCCAATGCCATTGGATGAATCCTGGAACATATTCTAGTCTGTGCTGCAAAACAGTCCTGTAGCGTAGCATCCGCGCCATCTGACCACTTCCGTATTGAGTGAGTCACTGGTCTTTTCTGCTTTAGTTTTTGCTTGTAATCAGGAGGATAGAATTCTGGTCAGATTTGCCAAATGGAGGGCGGGGGAGAGCTTTGAATGTGTCTCTAGAGTTTGTTTTTTTCTTCTATGGCTGCACATGTTTCGGATTTAATTTTGCCTGCATTAAAGTCCCCGGCCACTTGGAGTGCCGCTTCTGGATGAGCATTTTGTTGTTTGTTTATGGTTGTTTATTTATTACACACAAATAGCCTAGTTTGGCAGGATATCAGTGAGAGCAACTCCTACAGTTGGTGATGAACTCTTCCTTACAGCTGGTGATGAACTCTTCCTTACAGCTGGTGATGAACTCTTCCTACAGCTGGTGATGAACTCTTCCTACAGCTGGTTGATGAACTCTTCTTACAGCTGGTGATGAACTCTTTCTACAGCTGGTGATGAACTCTTCCTACAGCTGGTGATGAACTCTTCCTACAGCTGGTTGATGAACTCTTCTTACAGCTGGTGATGAGCTCTTCCTACAGCTGGTGATGAACTCTTCCTTACAGCTGGTGATGAACTCTTCCTACAGCTGGTGATGAACTCTTCCTACAGCTGGTTGATGAACAGCTGGTGATGAACTCTTCCTTACAGCTGGTGATGAACTCTTCCTACAGCTGGTGATGAACTCTTCCTACAGCTGGTGATGAACTCTTCTTACAGCTGGTGATGAACTGCTGGTGATGAACTCTTCCTACAGCTGGTGATGAACTCTTCCTACAGCTGGTGATGAACTCTTCCTACAGCTGGTGATGAACTCTTCCTACAGCTGGTGATGAACTCTTCCTACAGCTGGTGATGAACTCTTCCTACAGCTGGTGATGAACAGCTGGTGATGAACTCTTCCTACAGCTGGTGATGAACTCTTCCTACAGCTGGTGATGAACAGCTGGTGATGAACTCTTCCTACAGCTGGTGATGAACTCTTTCTATAGCTGGTGATGAACTCTTTCTACAGCTGGTGATGAACTCTTTCTACAGCTGGTGATGAACTCTTCCTACAGCTGGTGATGAACTCTTCCTACAGCTGGTGATGAACTCTTCCTACAGCTGGTGATGAACAGCTGGTGATGAACTCTTCCTACAGCTGGTGATGAACTCTTTCTATAGCTGGTGATGAACTCTTTCTACAGCTGGTGATGAACTCTTCCTACAGCTGGTGATGAACTCTTTCTACAGCTGGTGATGAACTCTTCCTACAGCTGGTGATGAACTCTTCCTACAGCTGGTGATGAACTCTTCCTACAGCTGGTGATGAACAGCTGGTGATGAACTCTTCCTACAGCTGGTGATGAACAGCTGGTGATGAACTCTTCCTACAGCTGGTGATGAACGCTTCCTTACAGCTGGTGATGAACTCTTCCTACAGCTGGTGATGAACTCTTCCTACAGCTGGTGATGAACTTTTCTTACAGCTGGTGATGAACTGCTGGTGATGAACTCTTCCTACAGCTGGTGATGAACTCTTCCTACAGCTGGTGATGAACTCTTCCTACAGCTGGTGATGAACTCTTCCTACAGCTGGTGATGAACTCTTCCTACAGCTGGTGATGAACTCTTCCTACAGCTGGTGATGAACAGCTGGTGATGAACTCTTCCTACAGCTGGTGATGAACTCTTCCTACAGCTGGTGATGAACAGCTGGTGATGAACTCTTCCTACAGCTGGTGATGAACTCTTCCTACAGCTGGTGATGAACTCTTTCTATAGCTGGTGATGAACTCTTTCTACAGCTGGTGATGAACTCTTCCTACAGCTGGTGATGAACTCTTCCTACAGCTGGTGATGAACTCTTCCTACAGCTGGTGATGAACTCTTTCTACAGCTGGTGATGAACTCTTCCTACAGCTGGTGATGAACAGCTGGTGATGAACTCTTCCTACAGCTGGTGATGAACTCTTCCTACAGCTGGTGATGAACTCTTTCTACAGCTGGTGATGAACTCTTCCTACAGCTGGTTGATGCTTGGAGAGAACCGTGTTCTGATAAGCCCAGTCATTGCCAACAATTCTAAATGCCCCGTGGAAAAAAACACAGCTTTAATGGCCTCTATTGAAAGAGGAGGATCCCAGCTTTCCATTCTATTGAAAAGAAGAGAATCTCAGCTTTCCATTCTTGTACTATTTATTTCTTAACTCCTGTCAGTGACCACGTTTACATGCACAAAGTATTCCGGATAGAAGCTCATATCCAGCTTAAGGTCTTTTTTGGGATAAGCTGTTTACATGCACCTTTGATATCCAGCTGTCAAGTATGCCTGTACCCATGAATAAACAGAATATATCCTCATGGAAGTTCATATGGGTTAAGTGGAATAGTAACTAAAACAGGGACACTGACTGTAATGGAATAGTAACTAAAACAGGGACACTGACTGTAATGGAATAGTAACTAAAACAGGGACACTGACTGTAATGGAATAGTAACTAAAACAGGGACACTGACTGTAATGGAATAGTAACTAAAACAGGGACACTGACTGTAATGGAATAGTAACTAAAACAGGGACACTGACTAATGGAATAGTAACTAAAACAGGGACACTGACTAATGGAATAGTAACTCAAACGGGGACACTGTAATGGAATAGTAACTCAAATGGGGACACTGACTAATGGAATAGTAACTAAAACGGGGACACTGACTAATGGAATAGTAACTAAAACAGGGACACTGACTAATGGAATAGTAACTAAAACAGGGACACTGACTAATGGACTAGTAACTAAAACAGGGACACTGACTAATGGAATAGTAACTAAAACATGGACACTGTCTAATGGAATAGTAACTAAAACAGGGACACTGACTAATGGAATAGTAACTAAAATGGGGACACTGACTAATGGACTAGTAACTAAAACAGGGACACTGACTAATGGAATAGTAACTCAAATGGGGACACTGACTAATGGACTAGTAACTAAAACAGGGACACTGACTAATGACACTGACTGTAGATCTATAACCTCATACATGTTGCGGCATATACAGGGCCTTCCTAAAGTATTCAGACCCCTTCACTTCTACCACATTTAGGTAGGTTGCAGCCTTATTCTAAAATTGATTAAACCGTTTTCCCCCTCATAAATCTACACATAATACCCCATAATGAAAAAGCAAAAAAATGTTTTTTTAGAAATGTTTGCAAATTTATTTATTTAAAACATCACATTTACATAAGTATTCAGACCCTTTACTCAGTACTTTTTCGAAGCACCTTTGGCAGCGATTACAGCCTCGAGTCTTCTTGGGTATAACTCTACAAGCTTGGCACACCTGTATTTGGGGAGTTTCTTCCAAATTTCTCTGCAGATCCTCTCTAGCTCTGTCAGGGTGGATGGGGAGCGTCGCTGCACAGCTATTTTCAAGTTTCTCCAGTGATGTTCGATCGGGGTCAAGTCCGGGCTCTGGCTGGGCCACATTCAGAGACTTGTCCCGAAGCCACTCTTGCTTCTTGGCTGTGTGCTTAGGGTCGTTGTCCTGTTGGAAGGTGAACCTTCGCCCCAGTCTGAGGTCCTGAGCGTTTTTGAGCAGGTTTTCATCAAGGATCTCTCTGTACTTTGCTCCGTTCATCTTTCCCTTGATCCTGACTAGTCTCCCAGTCCTGCTGCTGAAAAACATCCCCACAGCATGATGCTGCCACCACCATGCTTCACCGTAGGGATGGTGCCAGGTTTCCTCTAGATGTGACACTTGGCAGTCAGGCCAAAGAGTTCAATCTTGGTTTCATCAGACCAGAGAATCTTGTTTCTCATTTTCTGAGTCTTTAGAAGCCTTTTGCTAAACTCCAAGTGGGCTGTCATGTCTTTTACTGAGGAGTGGCTTCCATCTGGCCACTCTACCATAAAGGCCTGATTGGTGGAGTGCTGCAGAGATGGTTGTCCTTCTGGAAGGTTCTCCCATCTCCACAGAGGAACGCTGGAGCACTGTCAGAGTGACCATCGGGTTCTTTTTATTTGATAAATTTACAAAAAAAATTGAAAAACCTGTTTATGCTTTGTCATTATGGGGTATTGTGTGTAGAATGATGAGGAAAAATATGCACGCAAAACGAACTGAAGTCTTATCAGAAACGTGTTTCATCATTTTCTCAGCTTTTAATTTCCTTAAAACCAGTGAAACTGATGACATTTTGCACAGGACCAATCTTTCCACTGTTTTGGAGCTATTTTCTCCTATAACAGGATGTTGGTGTGCATGTAGAGCTATAACATGATGTTGGTGTGCATGTAAAGCTATAACAGGATGTTGGTGTGCATGTAAAGCTATAACAAGATGTTGGTGTGCATGTAAACCTGTAACAGGATGTTGGTGTACATGTAAACCTGTAACAGGATGTTGGTGTGCATGTAAACCCGTAACAGGATGTTGGTGTGCATGTAAAGCTATAACAGGATGTTGGTGTGCATGTAAAGCTATAACAGGATGTTGGTGTGCATGTAAACCTGTAACAGGATGTTGGTGTGCATGTAAACCCGTAACAGGATGTTGGTGTGCATGTAAAGCTATAACAGGATGTTGGTGTGCATGTAAAGCTGTAACAGGATGTTGGTGTGCATGTAAAGCTATAACAGGATGTTGGTGTGCATGTAAAGCTATAACAAGATGTTGGTGTTATTGAACCTGTTTCAGGATGTTGGTTATTAAACCTGTAACAGGATGTTGGTGTGCATGTAAAGTTCCTAACAGGAAGTGTGGTGTAAAGCATAACAGGATGTTGCTGGGCAGGCTAAACAGGATGTTACTGTGCATGTCAACTATAAGCAGGATGTTGGTGTGCATGTAAAGCTATAACAGGATGTTGGTGTGCATGTAAACCTGTAACAGGATGTTGGTGTGCATGTAATTCCAGGCCTGACACACACACACCCGACTACATAAGCTTATTGAGTGTTATTGATGTTTCTATGACTGAGTCCTAGTTATTCATGTTTCTATGATGTGGGTAGGTCTTCCCCGGTGTTCCTCAGGAAGTGTGGTGTTAACAGGACTGGCTGTCTGCTGGGGAGGAACAGACTGTTACTACATATCACTACTACAGCAGCAGAGTACCGGTACACACACGCATACTACTACTACTACTACTGCAGCAGAGTACCGGTACACACACACAACATTTCACTACTACAGGACAGAAGTACAACCACTCACTAACACATAGGAACGTTCCTGTCTCTCTCTCTCATAGGAACGGTCCTGTCTCTCTCTCTCTCTCTCATAGGAACGGTCCTCTCTCTCTCTCTCATAGGAACGGTCCTCTCTCTCTCTCTCTCTCTCATAGGAACGGTCCTCTCTCTCTCTATCTTTTTCATAGGAACGGTCCTGTCTCTCTCTCTCTCTCTCTCTCGGTCCTCTCTCTCTGATAGGAACGGTCCTCTCTCTCTCTCTCATAGGAACGGTCCTGTCTCTCTCTCTCTCTCTCTCTCAGGAACGGTCCTCTCTCTCTCTCTCTCTCTCATAGGAATGGTTCTGTCTCTCTCTTTCTCTCTCTCTCTTTCTCTCTCTCTCTCTCTCTCTCTCTCATAGGAACGGTTCTGTCTTTCTCTCTCATAGGAATGGTTCTGTCTCTCTCTTCTTTCTCTCTCTCTCTCTCTCTCTCTCTCTCTCTCTCATAGGAACGGTTCTGTCTTTCTCTCTCATAGGAATGGTTCTGTCTCTCTCTCTCTCTCTTTCTCTCTCTCTCTCTCTCTCTCTCTCTCTCATAGGAACGGTCCTCACTCTCACTCACGCACTCACTGACTGACTCACTGACTGACTGGAACATTCCAGCAGTTAAATACAACAATCTATTTATGTGGATTTTGTACTGTATTGTTTCTTTAGCTGTACTGGCGTTCTGAGGTAGTTGAAATCATCTGAGGTAGTTGAAATCATCTGAGGTAGTTGAAATCATCTGAGGTAGTTGAAATCATCTGAGGTAGTTGAAATCATCTGAGGTAGTTGAAATCATCTGAGGTAGTTGAAATCATCTGAGGTAGTTGAAATCATCTGAGGTAGTTGAAATCATCTGAGGTAGTTGAAGGCATCTGAGGTAGTTGAAGCCATCTGAGGTAGTTGAAGCCATCTGAGGTAGTTGAAGCCATCTGAGGTAGTTGAAGCCATCTGAGGTAGTTGAAATCATCTGAGGTAGTTGAAGCCATCTGAGGTAGTTGAAGCCATCTGAGGTAGTTGAAATCATCTGAGGTAGTTGAAGCCTTCTGAGGTAGTTGAAGCCTTCTGAGGTAGTTGGGCGGCAGGGTAGCCTAGTGGTTTGAGTGTTGGACTAGTAACCGGAAGGTTGCAAGTTCAAATCCCCGAGCTGACAAGGTAGAACTCTGTCGTTCTGCCCCTGAACAGGCAGTTAACCCACTGTTCCTAGGCCGTCATTGAAAATAAGAATTTGTTCTTAACTGACTTGCCTAGTTAAATAAAGGAAAAATAAAAATAATAAAATTTGAAACTATGTGAGGTAGTTGAAGCCATCTGAGGTAGTTGAAGCCATCTGAGGTAGTTGAAGCCATCTGAGGTAGTTGAACAAAATCCCTTGCCATCTGAGGTAGTTGAAGCCATCTGTTTGAAGCCATCTGAGGTAGTTGAAGCCATCTGAAAATCTGAAGTTGAAGCCATCTGTTTTAGCCATCTGAGGTCGTTGAAGCCATCTGAGTTAAATCTGAAAGTTGTAAAATAAAATAATAAAATCTGAAAAGCTATCTGAGGTAGTTGAAGCCATCTGAGGTAGTTGAAGCCATCTGAGGTAGTTGAAGCCATCTACAGGTTGTGTTTTCACTCTGACATGTCATGAACATGGAATTACTGTCCCACAGAGATGTGCTCCAGTCTGGCCCCGCCCCCGCTGGCTGCTGATTTGCCAGTTGGAGAGAGGGTGGAGCAGATGAGAGCCTGTCTGAGTAAGTCATTGGCTGACGGGGCAGGGGGTGTGATCATGACTTATGACATCATCCAGGTATACAAGACACTGGTGCTGAGCTATGGTATCTCCTTGGAAGGACCCTGTGAAGACATGAAGGTACAGATACACACAGATACACACAGATAGATATACACACACACACACAGATATATACACACACACACACACACACACACACACACACACACACACACACACACACACACACACACACACACACACACAGACAGACATTTATATACAAGCTGTGTAGGTGGAGTTTTATCTAACTGTGTGTGTCTATCTCTGTCTGTGTGTGTGTGTGTGTCTATCGTCTGTCTGTGTGTCTGTCTATCTGTGTGTGTCTGTCTATCTGTGTGTGTCTGTGTGAGTTTAGGTGGCGTCTTGGCTGTTGGACCCGGGTAGTGAGGAGAGAACTCTAACCAACATGGTCACCTGCTACTGTCCCTCAGAACTACTGCTGCTGGATGGACACACACACTCCCCTCGCCTACGAGCAGCCATAGACAGCGTGCTAATACACAGCACCATGGGTCACCTCACTACCCTGCTGGAGAAAGATGGACTGATAGGTAAGGAACACATCTGACAGCCGGACTTCTACCTTATGTCTCAGTTTTTGATCATTCTGTTTCTGTTCTGTCTCTCTGTCTCTCTCTCTCTGTCCATCTCTCTCTCTCTCGCTGTCTCTCTCTGTCTGTCTCTCTGTCTCTCTCTCTGGGGTGTCTGTCATCTGTGTGTATGTAGATGTGTTCCGCAGTGTGGAGATGCGTTCCCAGGTGTGCCTGGCGCTGCTAGAGCTGAATGGGATTGGCTTCAGCTGGGAGGAATGTGACAGGCAGAAACACGTGATGCAGGCCAAGCTGTCAGCTCTGGAGACACAGGCCTACAGCCTTGCTGGACACAACTTCTCTCTGACTAGCACCGAGGATGTGGCACAGGTAGGGAGGGGGAGTGGGGGTTCTAGGGCTTCCCCAAAATCACCTCCGGACCACCAGACATTTCATATATTTGTTGTTTATTTGTTGTAACTATCATCATGGTCTTGACTAGGTGTTCAGGGTATCACCAAGGTCTTGACTAGGTGTTCAGGGTATCGCCAAGGTCTTGACTAGGTGTTCAGGGTATCGCCAAGGTCTTGACTAGGTGTTCAGGGTATCACCATGGTCTTGACTAGGTGTTCAGGGTATCGCCAAGGTCTTGACTAGGTGTTCAGGGTATCGCCAAGGTCTTGACTAGGTGTTCAGGGTATCACCAAGGTCTTGACTAGGTGTTCAGGGTATCGCCAAGGTCTTGACTAGGTGTTCAGGGTATCGCCAAGGTCTTGACTAGGTGTTCAGGGTATCACCATGGTCTTGACTAGGTGTTCAGGGTATCACCATGGTCTTGACTAGGTGTTCAGGGTATCACCAAGGTCTTGACTAGGTGTTCAGGGTATCGCCACGGTTTTGACTAGGTGTTCAGGGTTTCACCAAGGTTACCACAACATCTCAAGGGGAGAGAAGTATTGTTCTAAGGTTCTGCATCATCATGTCTGTTTGTCTGTCTGTTCCTCCTACTCTGTTGTTGACGTGCGTCTCTGTGTGGGGGTGTCTGTTTGTGTGGGTGTCTGTCTCTGTGTGTGTGTGTCAGGTGTTGTTCCGTGAGCTGCGCCTGCCTCCCAACTGTGATTTGAGCGGGGGGAGGGGTAAGAAGACCCTGGGGTACAGCAGGAGAGGAACAGGACGCGCCGGGTTGGGGAAACCGTTCAGTACCACCAAGGTAACACACAGACACACAGTGAAGTTATTGGTCCTGCTCTGTGACATCATATGTGAATAAAAGGTGACATCATCAGGACATCCTGGAGAAGCTCAGTTCCCTCCACCCGTTGCCGGGGGTGATTCTGGAGTGGAGGAGGATCACCAACGCCTTGACAACGGTGGTGTTTCCCCTGCAGAGAGAGAAACGACATCACCCCCTGCTGGTTATGGATAGAATACATCCTGTCTCCCAGACACACACTGCTACAGGTAACACACACTGCTACAGGTAACACACACTGCTACAGGTAACACACACTGCTACAGGTAACACACACTGCTACAGGTAACACACACACACTGCTACAGGTAACACACACACACACTGCTACAGGTAACACACACACACACTGCTACAGGTAACACACACACACACTGCTACAGGTAACACACACACACACTGCTACAGGTAACACACACACACTGCTACAGGTAACACACACACTGCTACAGGTAGCACACACACCGCTACAGGTAACACACACACACACTGCTACAGGTAATCTATCTCAAGATGAATGTACTGCCTATGACTGGTCCACCTAGCTATCTGGAGATGAATGTACTGACTATGACTGGTCCACCTAGCTATCTGGAGATTATTGTACTGCCTATGACTGGTCCACCTAGCTATCTGGAGATGAATGTACTGACTATGACTGGTCCACCTAGCTATCTGTAGATGAATGTACTGACTATGACTGGTCCACCTAGCTATCTGTAGATGAATGTACTGACTATGACTGGTCCACCTAGCTACAGTGCCTTGCGAAAGTATTCGGCCCCCTTGAACTTTGCGACCTTTTGCCACATTTCAGGCTTCAAACATAAAGATATAAAACTGTATTTTTTTTGTGAAGAATCAACAACAAGTGGGACACAATCATGAAGTGGAACGACATTTATTGGATATTTCAAACTTTTTTATGAATGAAAAAAATGAAAAATGAAAAACTGAAAAATTGGGCGTGCAAAATTATTCAGCCCCTTTACTTTCAGTGCAGCAAACTCTCTCCAGAAGTTCAGTGAGGATCTCTGAATGATCCGATGTTGACCTGAATGACTAATGATGATAAATACAATCCACCTGTGTGTAATCAAGTCTCCGTATAAATGCACCTGCACTGTGATAGTCTCAGAGGTCCGTTAAAAGCGCAGAGAGCATCATGAAGAACAAGGAACACACCAGGCAGGTCCGAGATACTGTTGTGAAGAAGTTTAAAGCCGGATTTGGATACAAAAAGATTTCCCAAGCTTTAAACATCCCAAGGAGCACTGTGCAAGTGATAATATTGCAATGGAAGGAGTATCAGACCACTGCAAATCTACCAAGACCTGGCCGTCCCTCTAAACTTTCAGCTCATACAAGGAGAAGACTGATCAGAGATGCAGCCAAGAGGCCTATGATCACTCTGGATGAACTGGAGAGATCTACAGCTGAGGTGGGAGACTCTGTCCATAGGACAACAATCAGTCGTATATTGTACAAATCTGGCCTTTATGGAAGAGTGGCAAGAAGAAAGCCATTTCTTAAAGATATCCATAAAAAGTGTCATTTAAAGTTTGCCACAAGCCACCTGGGAGACACACCAAACATGTGGAAGAAGGTGCTCTGGTCAGATGAAACCAAAATTGAACTTTTTGGCAACAATGCAAAACGTTATGTTTGGCGTAAAAGCAACACAGCTCATCACCCTGAACGCACCATCCCCACTGTCAAACATGGTGGTGGCAGCATCATGGTTTGGGCCTGCTTTTCTTCAGCAGGGACAGGGAAGATGGTTAAAATTGATGGGAAGATGGATGGAGCCAAATACAGGACCATTCTGGAAGAAAACCTGATGGAGTCTGCAAAAGACCTGAGACTGGGACGGAGATTTGTCTTCCAACAAGACAATGATCCAAAACATAAAGCAAAATCTACAATGGAATGGTTCAAAAATAAACATATCCAGGTGTTAGAATGGCCAAGTCAAAGTCCAGACCTGAATCCAATCGAGAATCTGTGGAAAGAACTGAAAACTGCTGTTCACAAATGCTCTCCATCCAACCTCACTGAGCTCGAGCTGTTTTGCAAGGAGGAATGGGAAAAAATGTCAGTCTCTCGATGTGCAAAACTGATAGAGACATACCCCAAGCAACTTACAGCTGTAATCGCAGCAAAAGGTGGTGCTACAAAGTATTAACTTAAGGGGGCTGAATAATTTTGCACGCCCAATTTTCAGTTTTTGAGTTGTTAAAAAAGTTTGAAATATCCAATAAATGTCGTTCCACTTCATGATTGTGTCCCACTTGTTGTTGATTCTTCACAAAAAAATACAGTTTTATATCTTTATGTTTGAAGCCTGAAATGTGGCAAAAGGTTGCAAAGTTCAAGGGGGCCGAATACTTTCGCAAGGCACTGTATCTGTAGATGAATGTACTGACTATGACTGGTCCACCTAGCTATCTGTAGATGAATGTACTGACTATGACTGGTCCACCTAGCTATCTGGAGATGAATGTACTGATGGATGACTACAATGTAATGTAATGTAGACACACACTGATCATTTATACATCAGTCTGCTTGTGTATGTTGTGATGGATTCTTGTCTCTCTCCGTGTCTGTCTCCGTGTCTGTCTGCGTGTCTGTCTACGTGTCTGTCTGCGTGTCCTTCTACGTGTCTGTCTGCGTGTCCTTCTACGTGTCCTTCTACGTGTCTGTCTACGTGTCTGTCTACGTGTCTGTCTACGTGTCTGTCTACGTGTCTGTCTACGTGTCTGTCTACGTGTCTGTCTGCGTGTCTGTCTACATGTCTGTGCACAGGCAGAGTGAGCTTCACAGAGCCAAACATCCAGAACGTTCCGAAGGACTTTGAGATCCAGATGGCCTCTGTGGTGGAGGAGAGCCCGCCCTCACAAGATGGCCGCCGGACTGGGTGGGAATAACTATTTATTATACTGTTAAAATATCTATAACTACTAACCATAACCTTGACAAGATGGATGCCGGACTGGGTGGGAATAACCATCTATAACTACTAACCCTAACCTTGACAAGATGGCTGCCGGACTGGGTGGGAATAACCATCTATAACTACTAACCCTAACCTTGACAAGATGGATGCCGGACTGGGTGGGAATAACCATCTATAACTACTAACTAAGACATCATTACAGATAGCCAGGGGAACACTCCAACACTCAGACATCATTACAGATAGCCAGGGGCACACTCCACTCCAACACTCAGACATCATTACAGATAGCCAGGGGTACACTCCAACACTCAGACATCATTACAGATAGCCAGGGGAACACTCCAACACTCAGACATCATTACAGATAGCCAGGGGGCACACTCCAACATCATTACAGATAGCCAGGGGAACACTCCAACACTCAGACATCATTACAGATAGCCAGGGGAACACAATAACACTCAGACAGCATTACAGATAGCCAGGGGAACACTCAGACATCATTACAGATAGCCAGGGGAAAACTCAAATCAAATCAAATTTATTTATATAGCCCTTCGTACATCAGCTGATATCTCAAAGTGCTGTACAGAAACCCAGCCTAAAACCCCAAACAGCAAGCAATGCAGGTGTAGAAGCACGGTGGCTAGGAAAAACTCCCTAGAAAGGCCAAAACCTAGGAAGAAACCTAGAGAGGAACCAGGCTATGTGGGGTGGCCAGTCCTCTTCTGGCTGTGCCGGGTGGAGATTATAACAGAACATGGCCAAGATGTTCAAATGTTCATAAATGACCAGCATGGTCCAATAATAATAAGGCAGAACAGTTGAAACTGGAGCAGCAGCACGGCCAGGTGGACTGGGGACAGCAAGGAGTCATCATGTCAGGTAGTCCTGAGGCATGGTCCTAGGGCTCAGGTCCTCCTCCGAGAGAGAGAAAGAAAGAGAGAAAGAGAGAATTAGAGAGAACACACTTAAATTCACACAGGACACCGAATAGGACAGGATAAGTACTCCAGATATAACAAACTGACCCTAGCCCCCCGACGCATAAATACTGCAGGGGTCAGGAGACACTGTGGCCCCATCCGAGGACACCCCCGGACAGGACCAAACAGGAAGGATATAACCCCACCCACTTTGCCAAAGCACAGCCCCCACACCACTAGAGGGATATCTTCAACCACCAACTTACCATCCTGAGACAAGGCTGAGTATAGCCCACAAAGATCCCCGCCACGGCACAACCCAAGGGGGGGCGCCAACCCAGACAGGGAGATCACATCAGTGAATCAACCCACTCAGGTGACGCACCCCTCCCAGGGACGGTATGAGAGAGCCCCAGTAAGCCAGCCCCTGTAATAGGGTTAGAGGCAGAGAATCCCAGTGGAAAGAGGGGAACGCTGCATTTCTGTTTATTGAGTCCGACAGATCAGAGGCAATAGGGATAACCAAGTGCGCAAATTGGCACATTTTCCTGTCCTAAGCATTTAAAATGTAACGAGTACTTTTGGGTGTCCACTCACTGACTCACCCAATGATATGTCCACTCACTGACTCACCCAATGACATTTCCACTGACTCACCCAATGATATGTCCACTGACTCACCCAATGATATGTCCACTGACTCACCCAATGATATGTCCACTGACTCACCCAATGATATGTCCACTCACTGACTCACCCAATGATATGTCCACTCACTGACTCACCCAATGACATTTCCACTGACTCACCCAATGATATGTCCACTCACTGACTCACCCAATGACATTTCCACTGACTCACCCAATGATATGTCCACTCACTGACTCACCCAATGATATGTCCACTCACGGACTCACCCAATGATATGTCCACTCACTGACTCACCCAATGATATGTCCACTCACTGACTCACCCAATGACATTTCCACTGACTCACCCAATGATATGTCCACTCACTGACTCACCCAATGACATTTCCACTGACTCACCCAATGATATGTCCACTCACTGACTCACCCAATGACATTTCTACTGACTCACCCAATGACATTTCTACTGACTCACCCAATGATATGTCCACCCACTGACTCACCCAATGACATTTCTACTGACTCACCCAATGATATGTCCACTCACTGACTCACCCAATGACATTTCCACTGACTCACCCAATGATATGTCCACTCACTGACTCACCCAATGACATTTCCACTGACTCACCCAATGATATGTCCACCCACTGACTCACCCAATGATATGTCACTGACTCACCCAATGATATGTCCACTCCACTGACTCACCCAATGATATGTCCACTCACTGACTCACCCAATGATATGTCCACTCACTGACTCACCCAATGACATTTCCACTGACTCACCCAATGATATGTCCACTCACTGACTCACCCAATGATATGTCCACTCACTGACTCACCCAATGACATTTCCACTCACTGACTCACCCAATGATATGTCCACCCACTGACTCACCCAATGATATGTCCACTCACTGACTCACCCAATGATATTTCCACTGACTCACCCAATGACATTTCCACTGACTCACCCAATGATATGTCCACTCACTGACTCACCCAATGACATTTCCACTGACTCACCCAATGACATTTCCACTGACTCACCCAATGACATTTCCACTGACTCACCCAATGATATGTCCACTCACTGACTCACCCAATGACATTTCCCTCACCCAATGATATGTCCACTCACCTCAATGACATTTCCACTGACTCACCCAATGATATGTCCACCCACTGACTCACCCAATGATATGTCCACTCACTGACTCACCCAATGACATTTCCACTGACTCACCCAATGACATTTCCACTGACTCACCCAATGATATGTCCACCCACTGACTCACCCAATGACATGTCCATTCAGGCTCAATACAAGATACTCCGGCTGTAGGCTAAAATGGTGCTGTTTGCAAAATTTTGGGAGTTGAGAAATAACTTTGGTAGCTACGGACAGATGAGATTCTCCTCTTTTCAGTAGGCATAGCCAAACTGTTTACCCACAATTGTATTTGTATGCTCACTAACAGCCGCAGCTCAACAATCAGCTGTTTGGTATTTTCCGAACTGCTCATATTCCGGGCCTCCCGACTGCCTGGGTGCTTAAAAACAATCCGCAGAATAAGCTCATGATGTTCTTCCTTCTCAGTCGGGGCCGTTCCAGGCTGATCAGACCTCCTCCTCCTGAAGGGGCCGTGGCCTTCTCCGTCAGCATGAGACACGCCTTTGTACCTTTCACAGGTAACTCCTCCACCTAACACCTTTCACAGGTAACTCCTCTACCTAACACCTTTCACAGGTAACTCCTCCACCTAACACCTTTCACAGGTAACTCCTCTACCTAACAACTTTCACAGGTAACTCCTCCACCTAACACCTTTCACAGGTAACTCCTCTACCTAACACCTTTCACAGGTAACTCCTCTACCTAACACCTTTCACAGGTAACTCCTCTACCTAACACCTTTCACAGGTAACTCCTCTACCTAACACCTTTCACAGGTAACTCCTCCACCTAACACCTTTCACAGGTAACTCCTCTACCTAACACCTTTCACAGGTAACTCCTCCACCTAACACCTTTCACAGGTAACTCCTCCACCTAACACCTTTCACAGGTAACTCCTCTACCTAACACCTTTCACAGGTAACTCCTCCACCTACCATGTCAGGCAGGCCACAGAGAGTCTATACTAATGGTACTATGTCAGACAGGCTATACTAATGGTACCATGTCAGACCGCTTACTGCCAGGCCACAGAGAGTCCATACTAATGGTACCATGTCAGACTGCTTACTGCCAGGCCACAGAGAGTCTATACTAATGGTACCATGTCAGGCAGGCCACAGAGAGTCTATACTAGTGGTACCATGTCAGACAGCTTACTGCCAGGCCACAGAGAGTCTATACTAATGGTACCATGTCAGGCAGGCCACAGAGAGTCTATACTAATGGTACCATGTCAGGCAGGCCACAGAGAGTCTATACTAATGGTACCATGTCAGACAGGCCACAGAGAGTCTATACTAATGGTACTGTGTCAGACCACTTACTACCAAGCCACAGAGAGTCTATACTAATGGTACTATGTCAGACAGGCCACAGAGAGTCTATACTGATGGTACCATGTCAAACAGGCCACAGAGAGTCTATACTAATGGTACCATGCCAGACAGGCCACAAAGAGTCTATACTAATAGTACTATGTCAGACAGGCCACAGAGTCTATACTAATGGTACCATGTCAGGCAGGCCACAGAGAGTCTATACTAATGGTACCATGTCAGACAGCTTACTGCCAGGCCACAGAGAGTCTATACTAATGGTACCATGTCAGCCAGGCCACAGAGAGTCTATACTAATGGTACCATGACAGACAGGCCACAGAGAGTCTATACTAATGGTACCATGTCAGACAGGCCACAGAGAGTCTATACTAATGGTACCATGACAGCCAGGCCACAGAGAGTCTATACTAATGGTACCATGACAGCCAGGCCACAGAGTCTATACTAATGGTACCATGTCAGAGTGGCCACAGAGAGTCTATACTAATGGTACCATGACATCCAGGCCACAGAGAGTCTATACTAGTGGTACCATGTCAGACAGCTTACTGCCAGGCCACAGAGAGTCTATACTAATGGTACTGTGTCAGACCACTTACTACCAGGCCACAGAGAGTCTGCCTGTCCGTCCGCCCGTGTGTCTGTCTGTCTGTCCGTCCGCCCGTGTGTCTGTCTGCCTGTCCGTCCGCCCGTGTGTCTGTCTGCCTGTCCGTCCGCCCGTGTGTCTGTCTGCCTGTCCGTCCGCCCGCCCGCCCGCCCGCCTGCCTGTCCGTCCGCCCGTGTGTCTGTCTGCCTGTCCGTCCGCCCGTGTGTCTGTCTGCCTGTCCGTCCGCCCGTGTGTCCGCCTGCCTGTCTGCCTGTCCGTCCGCCCGCCTGCCTGTCCGTCCGCCCGTGTGTCTGTCTGCCTGTCCGTCCGCCCGCCTGCCTGTCTGCCTGTCCGTCCGCCCGCCTGCCTGTCCGTCCGCCCGTGTGTCTGTCTGCCTGTCCGTCCGCCCGTGTGTCTGTCTGCCTGTCCGTCCGCCTGCCTGTCTGCCTGTCCGTCCGCCCGCCTGCCTGCCTGTCCGTCCGCCCGTGTGTCTGTCTGCCTGTCCGTCCGCCCGCCCGCCCGCCTGTCCGTCCGCCCGTGTGTCTGTCTGCCTGTCCGTCCGCCCGTGTGTCTGTCTGCCTGTCCGTCCGTCTGCCTGTCTGCCTGTCCGTCCGCCCGCCTGCCTGTCTGCCTGTCCGTCCGCCCGTGCCTGCCTGTCCGTCCGCCCGCCTGTGTCTGTCTGCCTGTCCGTCCGCCCGCCTGCCTGTCTGCCTGTCCGTCCGCCCGCCTGCCTGTCTGCCTGTCCGTCCGCCCGCCTGCCTGTCCGTCCGCCCGTGTGTCTGTCTGCCTGTCCGTCCGCCCGTGTGTCTGTCTGTCTGCCTGTCCGTCCGCCTGCCTGTCTGCCTGTCCGTCCGCCCGCCTGCGCGCCTGCCTGTCCGTCCGCCCGTGTGTCTGTCTGCCTGTCCGTCCGCCCGTGTGTCTGTCTGCCTGTCCGTCCGCCCGTGTGTCTGTCTGCCTGTCCGTCCGCCCGTGTGTCTGTCTGCCTGTCCGTCCTATTTGAAGCACCCTGTCCGTCCTATTTGAAGCACCCTGTCCGTCCTATTTGAAGCACCCTGTCCGTCCTATTTGAAGCACCCTGTCATTCCTGAAGTTGTATTGTATTGAATAGCTGCAATATTTCTGTGATCCAGTTGACTACTTCAAAATGGTGAAAGGCCTCAATGGTAAAATAGTCTTTGGGCCAAGAGGGCCCTCTATCCAACCCTACCTGTGTGTGTCAGATGCTTTTATCCAAAGCGATTAACAGTCATGCGTGTATACATTTTACAAATGGTAACCCCAGCGGGAGTTGAACCCACAACCCTTGATGGGTAAGCTCCATGCTCTACCGACTGAGCCACATAGGACCTTTTATGTTATTCCTAATTTCACACTCCCCCCCCTCAATTCAATTTAACATGTAAAAGCCTTTATTGGCAGGGGAAACATATGTTTACATTGCCAAAGCAATAATATATAATAATAACAATAATAACTAGACAATATACAGAAGTATAAAAATATGAACAGTCAACATGACACTCACAAAAGTTCCAAAAGAATAAAGACATTTCAAATGTCATATTATGTCTATATACAGTGTTGTAACGATGTGCAAATAGTTCAAGTACAGAAGGGAAAATAAATAAACATAAATATGGGTTGTATTTATTTACCCTGGAGTTTTGTTCTTCACTGGTTGACCTTTTCTTGTGGCAACAGGTCACACATCTTGCTGCTGTGATGGCACACTGTGGTATTTCACCCAGTAGATATGAGAGTTTATAAAAACAAGTTGGGTTTGTTATCAATCTCTTTATGGATCTGTGTAATCTGAGGGAAATATGTCTCTCTAATATGGTCATACATTGGGCAGGAGGTTAGGAAGTGCAGCTCAGTTTCCACTTCATTTTGTGGGCAGTGTGCTGTTTTTTTGGTTAATTCTTTCCAATGTGTCAAGTGATTATCTTTTTGTTTTCTCATGATTTGATTGGGTCTAATTGTGTTTCTGTCCTGGGTCTCTGTGGGGTGTGTTTGTGAACAGAGCCCCAGGACCAGCTTGCTGAGGGGACTCTTCTCCAGGTTCATCTCTCTGTAGGTGATGGCTCTGTGGGGTCTGTTTGTGAACAGAGCCCCAGGACCAGCTTGCTGAGGGGACTCTTCTCCAGGTTCATCTCTCTGTAGGTGATGGGTCTGTTTGTGAACAGAGCCCCAGGACCAGCTTGCTGAGGAGACTCTTCTCCAGGTTCATCTCTCTGTAGGTGATGGGTCTGTTTGTGAACAGAGCCCCAGGACCAGCTTGCTGAGGGGACTCTTCTCCAGGTTCATCTCTCTGTAGGTGATGGCTCTGTGGGGTCTGTTTGTGAACAGAGCCCCAGGACCAGCTTGCTGAGGGGACTCTTCTCCAGGTTCATCTCTCTGTAGGTGATGGCTCTGTGGGGTGTGTTTGTGAACAGAGCCCCAGGACCAGCTTGCTGAGGGGACTCTTCTCCAGGTTCATCTCTCTGTAGGTGATGGCTCTGTGGGGTCTGTTTGTGAACAGAGCCCCAGGACCAGCTTGCTGAGGGGACTCTTCTCCAGGTTCATCTCTCTGTAGGTGATGGCTCTGTGGGGTGTGTTTGTGAACAGAGCCCCAGGACCAGCTTGCTGAGGGGACTCTTCTCCAGGTTCATCTCTCTGTAGGTGATGGCTCTGTGGGG